>NW_013667465.1:49712-72944 GCF_000517525.1 Limulus polyphemus
CACACCATGTCTTTACTTTAGGTTTATTATACCAACACTCACTACACTTATAAGGTGTTACACACCTCCCCCCTCATGGCACCCTGTTACTGAAATCGTAATAGGCAGACAGTAACCAAACTGTTCAATCTGGATAAATGCATTTTGGCTTTTATGACTCCTATTTCAAGAAATTGAGTGTGATGTGATATACAAGGTTAGATTTCAATATTCCTTTTTTTCATTTTTAATTCTACTTGTATTTTAAATGTCTTTATTGACTGTTAAATACTTAGAAGTGAATCTTACATTTGAATAAATTTGTAACCTATTGTAATACATAAAAAAGTGAATGTTAATATTTGAAAATAAATGTTTATCTGTTTATTAACAGAAAAATCTGATGCAAAAGCAAGTCAAAAGAAAAAAAGATTACTTACAAATGCGTATCAAAGATGTAAGAAACTAAATGTATATTTGTAATATTTGAAAATGCTCCTAAACTACAAAACTATGATAATAGAACATAAAAAGGATGAACTAAAAGTGATAAAAACCAAAAATGTTTTTCAAATATCACCCTTCTAAAACTTGCTTTGTGATTCAGGTTTATGTGTGGTAAGGTAATAAAATAATCTAATGTCACACTCTCTAAGATTATATCAGGAGTGGATTCAGGATTTTCAGTTAAAGGAATGATGCTGATTTTAAAATTAGTTGCTCACCATAAACATGCACTTAGCTTGAACGTTTTTGCATACAAAAACACTGATTGACAAGTAAACCAACATTTCTGAGATGTTTAACATTCACAAAAAACTCACAGCTATTTAGAAATTAAAATACTCTACAGACATTAGAATTGTTATATTTTCATTTGCATTTGTTTTGTTGCTAAAATCGTAGTAACATGTAACAGAAGAGCTGTGTGAGTAAATGTAGTTAAAGTAACAGTAGATTTGCTGGAAGTGTTACACATCACTTGGCCACTATATCTAGAATAGTTCACCCTTAATATATACAAAATTATCTTGACAAAAAAAGGGGTGAGGTCTCTTGAATGTGCCCCTATATATGTTCGTGTCATCATATCATATCAAAATATTATTTATGTTTTAATTTAGCATTAATACAATGTTTTAGATATTAATGTTCCCCTAAGGTAAGAGTGACAGTGTTTACCCAAATTTGTCTTTCAAAAACCTGAAAACTAAACTTTAAACATATGCATTCATCTTGAGACAAAAATTAAATCTTCCTTCAGAAATGCTCCTCACCTCTTCTCAGAAATGATAGCTATTACTTTGAGCCACTGCCAAAAAAAAAGAGATGGAAGGTCAGTGACAAAAACCACTGTAATAACAGGTGATAGTTGGAATGGGAAGAAGTTGAAGAGGAGGTTAGGCATATAGAAGGAGATTGGTTCAATCCTGACTAAAAGCACTCACTGTCAGAGCTGTATAGTCCAAGGCTGAAGATCCAACAGTGGTAGCTTGGTTTTGAGAAGAGTCACAAAAGCACTAAAGAGAAGACTCCAGAAGTGGGAGTGAATCCACTGAAAACACCAGTGAGAAGGTTCCAGTCTAAGCAATATAGTCAATCTACAACCAGTGTCAAAGCTTTCAGAACATGACACGCCAAAAACTGATTATGTGCACAAAAGGAGAAAGTCTAGAGCAAGGAAACTTAATTTTGAAAAGAGAGAATGCCTTCATATCAGTTGATGCGTGAAGCAAAAGTGGAATTGCCTGAATGTATCAAGATAAGATGACCAGACAGATGAGAAAGAAGATGATGGCAAGTTTGTTGTTCACCAAAGATCTCAAAAACATTGATATGGAGAACCTGCTTCACTGGAGACTTAACTCTGGAAGTGGTGCAGATGTTCAGAACCACACCTCACTTGGCATGGGTTTAAAGGTTTTGTTTGTTTCTGAGCACAAAGACACACAATGGGTCAACTGTGCTGTGCCCACCATGGGTATTGATACCTAGTTTTTAGTGTTATAAGCTCTCCAACTTACCACTAAGCCATTGAGGGAGGCTGAACAGATGTAAGCCCAATTGAGGTGGGGAAAGAGGGATGCTTAGAGTCATGTGAGATCGACTGGGTCATTACGACAGCAAGAAATGAAGAGAAGGAAGGTGGGGAAACATAAGTGCAGTGGATCTATGGACATACTCCATTAATCAACCAGAATCTACTGAAGGGCAAACATATTGGCATGTCCAAGAGGAACATAGAAGAAAGAGTTCCCAAAAAAGAAAAACTTCTCACATAAGAAGAGAAGGGATAAGGAGAGACTTGATAATCAGAAACTATATGTCACGAAGATATAAAGGAAAACGCTGAGCTCTATTCCACATACAAATTGAGACAGGACCCCATTTCCCCTCAAGTGAATGAAATGTGGAAGTTAAGACTGATTTGGAAAGCCAAACCAGCCAAACCAAAAATGACAACTCCCAAAGGAAAAGGGAGATTCAAACAATGGATGTCTTGCTGGATAAGGCAAGAAAGAGCCAATCATCCATAAAGTAGTAGAACTAGAGGCCTAAAGAATACATCCTCCATGCAAAAGCTAAATAATTACATATGGGGCTTTAGCCAACCCAGAGGGATGAGCTTTGAACTGAATATTTGACTTTGTGGACAAACCGAAAGAAGTGATAGGTGAGTGGATAAATTGGGATGTAGTGAATAGCATATGAGACATCAATCTTGGAGAGAGGGCACCCACTTCAGAGTGAAAAACTGCCCATCTTGAACTTTAGAATGGCTACAGTTGGTTCAGTTGTAACAAATCTGTAACATACTGCCTATCTCCCACTTTCTTGGGAATGACAAGAGGATAAGAGTAACACCCCAGAGTGGGGTTGAGAACCTCTGCAACAGCACTCACAATCTGGAGAGAGTGGAAGGTCAGGGAAAGCACCTGTGTAACCCAATGGTCTTCAGCAAAGGAGTCCACAGGTTTGCAAAGTTGGAAAGCCAAGCTCCCACTAGATCAATTCTGAGAGGCATCTCTAGAAACAAGGTACCTCCACAACCCATGATGGCCAGCCCTCTGAGAGGGGAGACATCTGATAGGAAAAAGGGGACAAACAGGACGAGAGAAATTGACCCCACAGTGCTGTAGAGGACAACAATTCTGGTGTGGCCCACTGATCTGAGAAATGCAAGAAACCAAAGTGAGAAGAAATTACTTCTGACTGAAGCTGATAAGATTGAAGAAGGGGAATTTCAGAGAGTAAGGCATTCTGATTAAGTCATTACGGAAAAAAAGGCACTAAGTTAACAGGGACACAATAGAAAAAATTAAGACCTGGATGGAAAATATGTGTGTGCAAATTCCCCCAGTAAAGCTGCCAGGGTTGCAATGGAAAGCCTTCCAAAGAAAGTGAAGGGTGTATAGATATCAAATAATTTGAGCAAGTAAGAGACAAGGATGAACAGAATAAAGGTGAGAAAGAGATAAAGAAGGAGAAAGAGGAGATACTCAACCTAAAAGAAGAGATTCAATTGATTGGTCATGCAACAAGGTAGCCTGAGATTCAGCAAAAAATATCTGAAGAAAGAAGGAAATAAAGTTGCATGCCTGTGTAATCAAAGCTGTGATGGGTAAAGGTGGGTGTCAGATTATATATATATATAAGTTCTTCTTTTTGCCAATTGTCGAAATAAACGGCTTTTACTTATATTTCTTAATAGTATAAATACATAATATGTTGTTGTTGGGGTTAGGATTCTTCTACAGTAGGTGTCTGTGACTTGTTAGCGATAAATTCAATGATGAATAAACAGCACACACTTTACTTGTTTTCAAATAATATATATATGTTTGGAACAAGTTAAATGTATGTACAACAAAGTCTTCACACTATAGAGATTACATACATATCATAAACACTATTTATATATTGTTCTTTTCTTGTTGTCAAAAGTCCCCTCAGGCCTATTCAATTACTTTAAAACTTCATTTGACAAGTCGAAATATCTTGTCTATATGTACAACAAAGTCTTCACACTATAGAGATTACATACATATCATAAACACTATTTATATATTGTTCTTTTCTTGTTGTCAAAAGTCCCCTCAGGCCTATTCAATTACTTTAAAACTTCATTTGACAAGTCGAAATATCTTGTCTATATTACTATTGTACTAGTATTCTGAATGTGATTCACTTACAGTTATGGCGCAAGTTACCGTAATTCGTTTGGTTTTCTTTCTTCTGAAGATTCTCTGTTCCATTTGTCAAAATGTACCCAGGCTGATTCAGTTACTTTAGAACCACGCTTTGATGGAATAAAATTATCCTTTTTTTTGTATATATATTGTTAGTTTCACTCTAACATATTAAATGTTAGGCCTATGTCAATCGTTAGGCCTATCACATCTACGGTACTTCACACAGCTATATTCTCATTCGCTAGTATCTATCTATTGTTGTCTGTCTGCTGCTTCCCGCTCATCTCACGCTATTTATATCTCCATTACATTGTCGTCTGGCCACTTTCTATATTCTCGACACCAGTTTGTTATTAACCAAACCTTTTACAATCGTCTGCTTTTAACTCTATACAAAACTTAAAAGTAATAAAGTATTCACTCGCAAATATAAATTAATCACTAATATTTAAACCAAACTGTCTTTTATATCATGACAGTGGATTACCTGATTCTTGTCAGGAAGAGAAAACCAGAAACAAAAGTAAGTGATGGAAACAGTCAGTCAAATTCATCTAAAGATGGAGCATACTCAGCTAAAGCAACAAAAGCAGGAGGTTGGGAATCCTGGATTCGAGATCAGAATAGCACCAACCACTTAGTGCACAATGATGGTAACATCACCGAATATACGTGTGCCTCCATATATAAATCCATTATTCAAATAATACATGAAACCATTTAATTTAGTAGATAGTCGGTACATAGGCCTTGGTCATTGTCATAATGACAAAATTTGAAAGTAATTAATTAATTAAACGCATTTGCTGAGTTAATAGCACTGGAGAATAGTACTGCCAAAAAAAAATATCATAGACTCTTGGTAAAAATTCTGTAGTGATTAAAACATTGTACTTAAATTAATGAAACAAAAATATATATTTCTCACTACTTATTGGAAGCTATTATCCAAAGTGGATATTTTTGAGCAGTTTGTACATTTTTTTAGATCAATAACAATTTATTTCAAATATGCATGATAATTAAGATTTTTTTCCATTTGTATCTGAAGATATCCTGAAGCGATTGTTAGTGTGAATCTCAATATATAGTCACTTTAAATCACGTATTTTATCTTTTCATAAGTAATGCAAATATATGTAGCTGTCATAACTCAAATATTTCTCTAGATGTTTATTTGGTATGTGTTCTTAACACATTACGAATGGGTCACACTGTAAACGGTCACGAGTTTACTCATATTTCGTGCAGAGCGTCTTAGTATGCCATATAATAAAACGTTGCGTTCGAAGGGAGTCAGACGCGTTTTATTTTGTTCCGGACGGTTATTATTTTTATGATTTTTGCGTACAATACCCATATTTTTATATATGGCTTCTCGCAGAAAATGTAACGTGTTGAGTAAAGATGAAATAATTGCTGAACTATTTGATGATAATTTGTCAGATCTTCCAAGTGAAGATTCTGATGTGGACGTGATTTGTGGATCATTCTGACAATGACTCTAGCTACAGTGACGTTGTTAGACCTACAAAGATATGTAAAATTGTTGCGCTCTCAACTGATTCAGAATCAGAAAGTGATGATGATTCTACATATGTTCCTGTTAGTGATTTGTTTTCCCGCTGTGATAATGATAATTGGCCAGAAATAGATGTTTCACCGAAGTTGGAAATGTTTGAAGGAAATCCAAGGGTCATTACAACTCCATCCGAACCTGAAAGTATTGCTGCCATGACAAGTCTAATGTTTGGTGATGACTTGTTTGAAATGTTTTGTCGGGAATGTACCTATCATAATAAAACTGCAGAGAAACATAAAATGTCATCTAAAGGACTTAAGTGGTCTTAAGTTACACCTACAGACATGAGGAAATTCCTAGGCCTTATTCTACTAATGGGACAGACAAGGAAATATAACTGGAAATATTATTGGTCAACAGGTTCTCTTTTGATTAGCCCAATATTTTTACAGACAATAAGCCGAAACAGATTTGAACAAATCTGGGCATTTTGGCATTTCAATGAAAATCAGAAAATGGATGAGTCTTCAGGCAGGCTCTTCAAAATTCAGTACTGTATTATTTCCTCACCAAATTCAGGACACTATACAAACCAAAGCAACAGTTGTCAATGGATGAGGGCATGATTCAACAGAGAGGAAGTCTAAGATTCTGAACATACAACCCTGCAAAAATTGTAAAATATGGCCTCCTGGTGAGAATGGTTTGTGAAAGTGACACAGGTTATACTTGCAACATGGAGATTTATACTGGTAGGGGAAAAAAATTGGAGGTGACTATTCTTTCAGTTCTTGCTCCCAGTCTTGGGTTGTATCACCACGTATACCAGGACAATTGCAAACCTGTTCCTAGAACATAAAACATGAGTTTGTGGAACAGTCAGAGTGAATAGAGGGTTGCTGCCAAGCCTCAAGTTTCAACAATGGAAAAAGGTGATGTTATCGTTTTCATATGGAAAGACAAGAGTGAAGTGAGAATGGTTTTAAACATCCATGACTCATCTGTTTCTATCACATGAAAGTAAAATAGAATAACTGGAGAATAAATAAAAATCTGTGTGTGTTCTCCAATACAATGCCCACATGAAAGGTGTTGAATGTCAAATCTGTACCTCTCGTACTACACCATTCTCAGAGAAACAGTGAAATGGAACAAAAAGGTAGTACTTTATACCAATAAATTGCTACCCTTTTCAATTCATATATAATCTACAAAGCCCTGAATCAACAGAAACATATAAAATACAAGCAGTTCCTCTTCTCTGTGGCAAGAGAATGGATTACTGACAAAGAGAAAGATGGCTCACTGGAACTAGAGAGGGATGAACCAATTCCATCATCTGAAGGTACAAAGATAGCCCCACATAAGTATCCCTCAGGAAGACTATCTGGTGACATGAAACAGCATATTCCTGTGTTCATTTCATCTACAGGAAAAAATAAATTTCCTACCATAGCCTGCAGAGTTTGTACTGCCCATGGGAAAAGAAGTGAAATGCGATACATATGCAAGTTTTATGCGGTTCCACTCCATATAGGAAAATGTTTTACAAGATACCACATTTTAAAAATTTACTAGGTGTCTTCATGGAAATACTCTGTAAATAATAAAAAAATATAGTTGAGTTATGAACAAAATAAAATGCATCCGACTCCTTTCAAACTCAATGTTTTAATAAATGGCACACAAAGACGCTCACGAAACACAAGTAAACTCGTAAACCATCAGCAATGTGTTAATTGTCTCCTTAAATACAGTTAGGGTTAAAATCATATCAAGTATGACAATCTTTTTTTTGTTTATATGATGTCATTCAAAAGGTGTGTTGTCTTTAAATGTGACATACTGAACAAATAATACATAACAATAGTCAGAAAAAAAAAGGAATCCAAAATTCTGTAATGCTAATGTCAGACCATTTGAAAAGTAACTAACAGTTGACTAATAGCTATTTCTTTTGCACTAATCAGGCCCAGATGTTTTTTTTTAAAATAGAAGTATCTTGTATGAAGCTTAGGAACTTTTTTTTTGCTATCACACAAAATCTTGGACATTATATGAGAAATTTTTTGAGCAGTAATGTTTTTTTTTCAACTAAAAAATTTTCTTATTTTATTACAGAAGAATGTGATCTACTAATATGATAGAATTACAATGCCACATATTGGTTTATTACATTATAAAAACTGTCATTTGAAATGTGGCTGTTGGCAGATATGAAATACTTCCAAGGTTTTGATTTGTGTGATAAAATCAGTTTTCTGTGGTTAAGATGTCAATATTCTCAAGAGGCAAAAGTTTAGAATTATGTGATGTGTTGTCTACTGATAATGTAGTGATCTACTAGTCGTAAGAAACAATATCATATTACTGTTTATTTAACTTTTCCTTTCATTATGGTCCATATATATATATATCACTTTTATGAAACTAAGTTATTATTTTTAACACCATCTTGTTACAAATGTAGAATACACATATCTATCAGATTCATCCAAAAATTGAGTTTTTTTTTTGGTAAGGAAAAACTTAAACATTTTTATTTAAAATTCTAGTGAAGGTGAGAAATGAAAGTCAGACAAAGCTTATTATTACATATGACAGTCTTCCTACATGTATTAGGCCTGGCATGGCCAGGTGATTAGGGCGCTTGACTCGTAATCTGAGGGTCACGGGTTCAAATCCATGTTCCACCAAACATGCTTGCCCTTTCAGCGTGGGAGTGTTATAATGTGATGGTTGATCCCACTTGTTGGTGGTGATGACTAGCTGCCTTCCTTCTAGTCTTTCACTACTAAATTAGGGACAGATAGCCTTCGTGTAGCTTTGCACGAAATTTAAAACAAACCATACCAAACTACATGTATTAATATTAACTTCCTATCAGAGAAAGCTATCTACTTAGAGGGAAACTAAAAATTAAACTGGTAGTTAATGTAGCCAATTAAATATATTTTTTGTATATTTCTACTTATAAAGATTAAAATGCATTGTTATGTTGTTAATGATATTTATGGCCATAATCCCTATAATATCTCACAAGGTTCATCCACCTTTGGATATGTTACGCCTCCAGTCGTTAGTTAATTTTCCGTAACTTCGTTCCGATGAAACATTAGTGACACAAGTCCATTCTTAAATAAAACTGGTTTATTCTTTCCGAATACAACTTTACGATACACTTAATTTCAACAGTCGCTCTATAACAAACGCTATAACTCACGTCTCACGAGCTCGACTTCAACAATACTCCGTTCAATTACACACTCTCTGACTGCAGTTCAATTACTCATTATCTCTGTTGTTCCGTCACGATGTGAATGTCTTATATATACAAGACTACACTATATCTAGAAGGATCACAAGATTTCTAGAAAGAGGTGGCGTGATACTAGTCACGTGACCATGCTGACGCAACACTGCCCCCTCCTTAGTATTGTTCGTCCCGAACAATAGCCACTTACAATAAACCAATAACAATAAACAATAACTTAATTAAGTGTACAGAATTACAAACACAAAATTACAATTCAACAAAGTCTCTTAATTTTACGGGACGTATCTTCTTCCGTATTGGTCTCCGTCTCGTTGGCTTCTGCTTCATATGGGGTTTATCTGCTTCATCAGGAAATGTCCTATCGTCGATAACAGTCACATCAGTGGTAGTAACTTCATCAAGAGCTTCACCGTTTCCCTTCTCAAAACTGAGTAGAGTTTCTTCTTTGACGGTGGCACGTCTTCAGCAGCGTCATTTGTTCTGTTGTCCACTTCGTCCCAACTGAAATGTCCTGGACCATGAGTTCTAGAGCCGCTACCAGTGCTCTATAGTTGTGCCTGTCATCTGCTGATAACTGTCCAAGTATTTCCAGTGGTTGTCCCTTCAAGCTTGTTGCCAGATATACTGCTTTCTGCTCCTCTGTCCATCCATTCATTTCCGCCAGTAGCTCAAATTGTTCTCTATATGATTCCCACGGTGCCTTCCCATCGAATTCCTGTGGCTTCCTTCGTACTGGATCACTCATATTACTGACATTCATATCTGGGATGTGACTTCTAACAGGACTGAAGATGTCTGCATTAGGGTTTAGCTGCGGGGTCTGGAAGGGGCTTGTCATTGTCTGGGGCTGATTAAGTCGATAGTTAATGTATCCTCCTTGTGTAAAAGACGATAAATCATCCTTTAATGTATTCAATTCGCTTTTAAATTTACTAATGTTTTCCGTTTGTACTTCTTGTTTCCTTTCTTGTTCCAGTTGCTACTGCTGTAGTCTCTCTTCTTGTTTATGTTCTTTCTCCTCCAATAGCTATTGTAATCTCTCTTCTTGTTTCTTTTCTTTTTCTTCCAACAACTGCTGTAATCTCTTGTTTATTTTGCTGTTCCAGCTGCCACTGTTTCAGGTTTTCTTGCAACTGCTGTTGTCTCTCTTCTTGTTTCTTTTCTTTTTCCTCCAACCACTGCTGTAATCTCTCTTCTTGTTTCTTTTCTTTTTCCTCCAACCACTGCTGTAATCTCTCTTCTTGTTTATTTTGCTGTTCGAGCTGCCACTGTTGCAGGTTTTCTTGCAACTGCTGTTGGAAGAGAGATTACAGCAGTGGTTGGAGGAAAAAGAAAAGAAACAAGAAGAGAGAGTTTATTTTCTCGTTGGAGCTGCCACTGTTGCAGGTTTTTTTGCAACTGCTGTTGTCTCTCTTCTTGTTTCTTTTCTCGTTCTTCTTGTTTATTTTGCTGCTCTTGTATTGCTGCCATCAAATCTACTAAGCTGTAGTTTGATTTGCCGCCTCTCGTTTCCATTTTTTTTGTCCCACTCTCTGACACCAACTTGTTATGTCTCTGGTCGTTAGTTAATTTACCGTATAATTTCTTTCCGATGAAACTTTAGCGACACAGGTCCTTTCTTAAATAAAACTGGTTTATTCTTTCTGAATACAACTTTGCAATACACTTAATTTCCACAGCCACGCTATAATTCGCAAGGAACGACTCACGCGCTTGACCCAACTGTCCGTTTCTATCTCTGTCTGCTATTCAATTACACATTACATTGTGGCCGTCACTTCTTACCGGTTTTATATATACAAGAATACCGCATATCTAGTAACCTCTTGAGGTTTCAGGAAGGGACGTGAACGTTCGAGAATATGACGTGTTACTAGGGTCACGTGACCTCCGCTGTCGTAACAGAAACATCGTTGAATATGTTAAAAGTCGCAGAACATAAATATTTAAAAATACAAATAATCAAATAATAATATAGGGGTCGGGCATTTTATCTGTTAAATGGAAGGGTGTTTGGATTGAATCAAAAGAGGTTCTTTATAAATCTCTAAAGTTTGATCCGATAAGGTGTTTCATTATTTATGCTTTGTTCAGCGGTGGCTTCTTTGTTGTCAAGATTTGCAGTAGTACCAATGTGTTCTTTGAAACGATCATATATTGGACGATTGGATTCACCTACGTATGTAGCTAAACAATGAGTACATGCCATGTCATAGACAATGTTCCTAAGTGTGCAAGATTTCTCTCTTCTTGTTTATTTTCTTTTTCCTCCAACAACTGCTGTAATCTCTCTTCTTGTTTCTTTTCCTATTCCTCCATCAACTGCTGTAATCTCTCTTCCTGTTTCTTTTCTCGTTCTTCTTGTTTCTTTTGCTGTTTTTGTTTCTATTTTTCTATAGTTCCCTAATTGAAACATTACATTGCTCAAGCAAGTTGCTAGCTTTAACTTTCCCCAGACGCTGATTGGGTCAAGTAGAGATTAGGTGCCTTCTTTGTCTAGCTCACTTGCAAGAGTAACAACATGCTTTTTACTTCAAGTCGGCGAATTAGTCGGTAGTTGCGTATGGAGTCGACTATTATATTCTCTATCTATTGGCCAACTGATCTAACAGGTACCAATTACTGTTTTCTTATGTCCAAAACTTGAGAGTTTATTGCTATATTCAAGACAGTGTTTTGAAAACGGAGAGAGCAGATTCGTCGTACATTTTTAGAGATTTTTTCAGCCGATTTTAAGTATAGTTCCACCGAATTTAAAAAAAAAATAACATAGCTTTGAATAGTTTTCTTAGATAGATTTTGTTTGCATTAAAGTGTAGTTTTTCAGTGAATTTAGGAGAATTTCTAAAGTTCTTGCATCTCACTGAAATCACAGGTTGTCATATTATTTCTGTATAGTTATTCTTGTGGAGAATCCACATAGTTTCTCGTAATTTTGGAGTTAACTTTGGTTTTCAATTATTTTTACAATGGACTGCACTCACGGGTATAGTAAATGGTAGTGTAAGTTTACCTGCCCGTGAACATTGTGTTAATTTAGAATATGATTTTTTTTCTTTTTATTCATTACTGATGTTGTAAAATTGTAGTAGGAGCTTGTATTTTTCAATGATTACACTGAAGGTTTACTTTACTGTTTTACATTTTACCTTGGGGACACTCTTTTTTTAATGATTTTCTTTTACATGGGAGGAACAAGCACAAACAGAAATATTTTTGTTCAATAAAGTATTTTTCTTGATCATTACACGCAACAGCATGATCACTTACCCATTTTTAATCTGTAGTGTAATGTTGAATTGTATTATAGGGTGTTATTGTTTATGCTGTGTGTGGTGGAGATTTTAATTAAACATTTGCATCCTGTGTGAAATCTATGTCAGTCTCATTATTTGTGGCCCAACAATCGCACCCATCAAGAAACACATTCACATATCCACATACGAGATCCACAAATTCACTGTTTTTGCGGGCCTGGGCTTTCTCCCATTGCAAGAAATCCTCGAGGTACCACAGATTTTTTTTATAAAGTTTCATACACGATATTAACTAAGAAAATCAGATAAGTCTGGATTGAGAAAGATGGCGTAATTGGACTGTAGGGTAGTTGGATGATACAAAGCTAAACATTGTTATTAATGAAAACTAATGAAACTGAACCTTTGTTACTTGTGGTGCACTTCATGGGCCAGTGTTTGGTCTTTCATTTTATTACTTATATGAACTATACTGATAGGGCATAATTAGTAAATTAATAAAATTTCTGATGACACTTTGGCTATTTCTAGCAGTATTGAGGAAGTTGAGAGGTTACAGAATGGCATTGATCAATTGCAAGTTGAATAAATAGTTGGCAAATGACGTTTAATTATAATAAGTGCAATAACTTGGACCCCACGTTTAACATAGATGGGGACCAACTCAACAGCGTAACTGAAGAAAAGGATCATGGCATAATGGTAGATAAGTTGTACAAGCCATCGAAGCAGCACTCTAATTACTGATAGTAAAGCTAATACATAGGTTGAATTTGATATATTAAAACTATTAAGTTGTCATGTCCTGCTATGCTCTGTCTCACGACTGTGCCCCTTGACAATAGTGTGCAGTATAGTTTGGATTGCAAAAGACTCTGTTGAAGGCTATAATGTTCAAAGTATTCCTTCTAGTGTATGAGGACGAGAATTTCGAAATCAGTGGTGTTTCTAATATTTTTAATTGGAGGCAAAAGAGGGGACCAAACATTATTAAATGCAAAAGAAATTGGCTTTTTTTTTCTTTATCATGCATATGTTTATTCTGTTCAGTTATCAAAAGCAGAAATTACCTCAAGCTCTCTTTGCACTAGTTTTGTGGTGGTCTAATGCTGTTTGAAAGTACCATTAACCCCACCACACTTGACTCATTCAGAAAAACTAATTATTTTATGTCAGTGGGAGTTACATGTAGATAGAATTTTAAGCTTAAAAAACTATATCCTAATATCTCATAGAGGGGCTGCTAGTGGACAAAGCTCTCAAATGAAGATCTTCCTCCACACTACTTCAGTGAGCAGCCCACATCCAAATTACCACCTTTGTCAGTTCAGTCACACAGAAACCCATAGATGCTACATACCTGCTTGGTGGTTAGGGCGCTCGACTCGCAATCTGCGGTTCGCCGGTTCGAATCCCCGTCACACCAAACATGCCCACCCTTTTAACCATGGGGGCGTTATAATGTGACAGTCAATCCCACTATTCGTTGGTAAAAGAGTAGCCCAAGAGTTGGCGGTGGGTGGTGATGACTAGTTGCCTTCCCTCTAGTCTTACACTGCTAAATTAGGGGCGGCTAGCGCAGATTGAAGTATGCTTGAAGTATGCGACAGTTGAATAGATATGTCATGGAAGCAGTTTATATGCTCATAACTTATGTTGCTTTTCCAGATAGAGATCCTTCTTGATTATATTGTGTACTGTTGCCTGCAACGCGTGGATAGATTTTGCCATTGACTTTTTTGTTCACGGATTCTCACCTGTTATGAGACGTTATAATGTACTCACTATGGCTTTGGTACGACTTCTTGCACATCTGTTTGTGGATGACCCCACCTCCCCAAATTAATCCATATTTATTTGTTTTCCAATATGTTAGAGTTTAAGGGATATTGCTATTTTTGAAATTGTAAATCCACGATCTGAATGTAGCTTTATGATCTGAATATATGAATATTTGAGTCGAAAAGGGCTATCACATACCTCTTTCTCAAGGTTTCAAATTTCGGCGCATTACTTTACCTATACAACGCCCGAAGATGTCAAAATGATTGATTTATGTACTGACTTGTCGTTGGTAATAGAAGCTATCTTTTACAGGGATTGAAGAAGGGAATAGATGATTTCGTAAAAAATAATGGGCGAGTTGAAATTTTGACTTTTTCATGCTCTTAAGATCACGAATATCTTAAAGAATTAAATAAGATAGATCAATTTTTACCTCACCAATTAGTACCCTAGTTCACTCCATAAACAGTTGTTGTTCATGCAATATGATAATATAAATATAGAATTGTTGATTTTATTGTTTTATTGGTATCATACTATACAGTGGGCTATCTGTGTTCTATCCACTGCGTGGTTTAATACCTCGGATTTTAGTGTTGTAAGTCCGTAAATTTACCGCTGTCCACCGAGGGACCAAAATAGAGTCTCACAATAATTGGTCTCTGCAGCAGTACAGCTATACAATAACAAGTGATGGTGGTAACATCAAAGTCATAATAGTTGACCCCCCCGTGGCACAGCAGTATGTCTGTGGACTTACAACGCTAGAATCCGGGTTTCGATACCCGTGGTTGGCAGAGCACAGATAGCCCATTGTGTAGCTTTGTGCTTAATTGCAAACAAACAAACATAATAGTTGTTTCCTGTAGTGATGCCCTCCCAGTGGCTCAGCAGAAAGTCTGCGGAATTGCACGGTAAAAATCGAGTTTCTAATCGTGGTGGGGCCCGGCATGGCCAGGTGGTTAGGGCGCTCGACTCGCAGTCTGAGGGTCGCGAGTTCGAATCCCCGTCACACCAAACATGCTCACCCTTTCAACCGTGGGGGCGTTATAATGTGATGGTCAATCCTACTATTCGTTGGTAAAAGAATAGCCAAAGAGTTGGCGGTGGGTGGTGATGACTAGCTGCCTTCCCTCTAGTCTTACACTGCTAAATTAGGGACGGCTAACGCAGATAGCCCCCGTGTAGCTTTGCGCGAAATTCAAAACAAACAAAATCGTGGTGGTTACACCACAGATAGCCCATTGTGTAGCTTTTTGCTTAACTACAAACAAACAAAATCTTTAGTGATACAGCTTTAGCATAACAAGTAATGAATATATTGGTATCAACTTATAATGATTGGTTTCTCTAGCGAAACAGATAAAGCACAACAAGTGTTGATGATAGAGATATCAAACATCATAATAATTGTTTTCTATAGAGATCCTTGTACAGGATAACAGTTAGTGGTGATAATGATATCACTTTAATGTAATTCACATTGATACAGTTGCTGTCCAAGCAACTGATTATATAAATAGCGTCTCGATTATTACAATGTCTGCTGTATCCGTATCCCAGCCGGTCTGACGAACCCTGGTATTGGGCAATGAATATAGCAGATATAGTGTGGATGACATATTATTATAAATTTTTCTTTATTTTCAATTCTAGGGTATTCGAATTAGATAACTATAAGCACGAATAAATATCTAATTCTTAAAAATTGCTTTTGCGGTTAGTTTGAATTCAAATTTTGTAACACGTATTAATTTTTATCTAGTACTTTTATCGTAATTTTTTAGGCTGATGGGGAAGGATGATAAACTACAATTGCTACATTTATGTATTTTACATTAACTTAATCCATGACATGGCGATACTCGCTAGATAAAGCATGTTTTATGCGAGGTATGACATTGTATCATGAAGTTTGACATTGCTTAATTTTGATGTATTGTACAAATTGCGCCATTAATAATAATCGCACTATCTTGTAATTGTAACACTTAACAGTTAAAACTAACGAAAACGTTTATATTAGCCTACTAGTACTAGTAGTATTACTATTACTATTATAGTAACAAGTTAGTATAAACAAAAAATATCGCTATCTGAAGTTTGGTATTTAAACGCGGGATGAGGGATACTAGTTTATTCCCAGAAAGTTGAGAAATTAAGAACATTATAATGTAGTTTAATTAACTAAGACTAACGCTATGATAGTTATAGATTAGTAACATGTTAATCTTTAATTAAACTAATGTTAACATTACTATTCTTTTAGTTTGAGTTTGCTGTGGCCTGTAGGTGTGCCTTTACTCAAATAGATTGAAGTATAGGGATAATTTTTTTAAATGTTTTATTAAGCTGAAATAAGCAATTTGAAAGAAAAATGTTTTATTGTTATTGCTAATAATTTCTACTTTCTAGTAATCATTGATACAGTAATGTACTGAATTCCGGAATTGCATTTAAACACATCTTTAATGTGTTTTTCAGTTGCTTTGATATTTTGTTAATTTTATGTGTTAACTTACTTTTAAATGTTGAAATACTAAAATAGTTTGACATTGTAGTAGTTAGAACTTCTATTATACGTTATTATGATATGAAGTAAGAATAGGCAGTTTGCTTTGTAACATTCTTCATACATAAACACTAAAAATAAGACGGGAAAAAAAGAGGATAAAACAGCTGTGTGGACTGATGGTCATTCATTGACTTGCATATATATATTTACTTCAACATTGCTCTAGGGAGCAATTTGTAAGTGGTCAGGCCATTGCAACATTGGCATTTCTAGGGATGGGGGGGGGGGGTATGTTCTTCTAGTAAAGTTTTGAAATTTTAATGCTATGAGATTGAATCTTGAGTCATTTTAACTAAACCCAACATAATGTACTAAATTAAAAGTAGCAAGTTGTAATAAATAAGTTATAACTATACATGCCACGAAAAAAAGTGGTTAAGCCATGGCCTTACCACTTCCTATGGCCCTATTCAAGTGGGTTCCTCATCATCATGAACTTGATGTAATATGAATGAGATTTAATACAACATTTTTGTAGTCGGCTAATTACTAATTTCTAATTTAACTAAAAAATAATTTCCCACTGTTGTAAAAGCTCCTTACGAATAATACAAATTTTCCATTTTTGTATAAAATTTCTCAAAACAAAAATATTTTTCATAACAAAATTTAACTGCTTGAATGCTTCTTCAATAACCCCAAGACTCCATCAAGTTTCTAATTTTTGTTCTTATCCCTCTCCAAAATATATTATTTATGCTAATGAGACTAAGTTTTCCTCTTGCTCAATATATATATATATATATATATACAGCTCCAGTAGTCACCATTGAAAACATTATTAACTCTGTATAATTCTCATATAACCAGCTGTTGAAGCTCTCACTTCTAAATTCTTATGTCCAAGTTTTAATACCAGAGTAATATGAAAGTTAATTTATGTTTCTTACAACTTCTTTAGTGTATGTACTTTAACTTGTAAAGTAACTTGATTTAGATCTAGATAATTTTCATTACACTATGAGAGCTTTTCTCACTTCAAAACTTAAACTAGACAATCTTTGATAAAGTCTTGAATTTACCCCACATAATCAACTTTCTAATATGTTAAATTGTACCATATACCTATACACTGCAATTAATGTGAACTTGTGTGTATCAAGTGTTATTTAAAATATACTTCAATACCAATTGAAGCATAATGATTTGTAAGTGTTGACTAATTTTGAAGTTTTAACACTTTGACAGCAGCTGTTTTAAATGTGCTCAGAATTTTTGCGAGCCACACACTGTATACAGCACTATTGCTTTCAACTGTTGGAGGCAGACCACACCCTATTTGGCAAATCAGCAGATAATGGGTTAAACAAGCTATTGATAGCACCTACATGTATTAAAGACTCAGTAGTACCTATTAGCTTAGATTTATTCTGATGTAGCACTTTGAGTAGTTAAAAATGCTTTACTATTAAGTGCTATGAGGCCTTTAACTTAGTTGGTAGAGCACTTGTCTAGCATGCAAAAGGTTTCGGGTTCAAAGATAAGGCAAGGAAATATACCAACACAGGTCATTGTTATTTATTTTAAGCAACTGAAGAAAATATAGTACCATATTTTCATTATACATAGATTTTTTATAACAAACAGAAAACTAATAATTAAGTCCTGATCTCTACTGATACAGATTTATAACTTAAGACAATTAATCAGATATGAATTATATTTTCATCTTTGTTATGTGGTGTTGATTTTTTATATTGCAACACGGAGAACTTGGAAAGGGATGGAATATCTACAATGTCTATGAGTGCTATTTCTGTAGATATCTTCTTCTAAGGATTTACATTTTGCAGTTTCTTACAATTATAATTATTATTTTTATATGTGCTGTTTTATTTTTATTGCTAAGATAACTGATTAGTTAAAAATTATATATATATATATATGTGCTGTGGAAAATTTCCAAATATATTTAAGGGTTATTCAGAACAAGTTTTAAGGTGAAGAGTAGCCGGTGATTCTACAAGACTGGTTAAATAAAGAACAGTTTGGTAAAAAAAAAAAAAGAGGATTTGAGTTTTCATATATATATTCATCATGAACTGAAACCACCTTGAATTACAGTTTATATGTCATGAATCATGATAGTGGTTCATAATAGAGATTGCAAATAATTGCACAAAATCCTTAAGTATAGGGTGAAACAGGAATTACCAGCCAATAATTATAATAGATGAAGATTAGATGACTGTAACATGTAGATACTAAATGCTTTGTACATTATACAATGGGTGTCTTTAGGGAGCCAACCTCTATATTGTATATGAATTGAAGGAGTAAAAAAATTCAATATACATAATATTAAATTTTACTACACATATTTGTAGAATAATTACTTTAAAAGATGTGAAGGATTATTTAAAGCAATTTTTTTATTTGAAAAGGCTGCTTTTCTACTAATAATTTTTTTTTCCTCACTTGGTGGGGGTTGTGTCTTAGTCTAGGCATATATCTGTCCAATACTGTGCATAAAATATAAAAAGTTTAGTTACAAAGAAACTATAAATGCTGACTATATTCCCAAACAAATCTACATGACAATCTCCATCTGAAGTTTAACATTTTACATCTTGAACTAATGTGATCAAATAGTCAATAGTTACAGTAAATCATCATAAACCATATCAGCTAGCTACTATGTTTATTATCAATACAAATCCCTATTTTGACTCCACCAAATGTAATTTTAGGTAACAGCATGGAGCCAACATAGCAGTTTGTATAGTGAGTAAATAATGGCTACAGTATCTCCAGCCATGTTTACTTACTTTTTTACAATCCTTATTTGTAGGTTTTTAAATTTTAATTTTTTATTTATCTTGTATATATATATTAGTGTAATGAGATAAGACTGTATATGACGAAATTAAGATTAACAGTAACTTGTAGTACCTGAATTCTGTGCCAGATATTAATTTAATTAGAAGTTTAATAAAGTTGTGTTAATCCAAGAATTAAAAAAATCGGTTGTTGGCTGAAGAGCAACTTTAAGGTTGCAAGAGTGTTCCTGCTATTTAAATGAAAATTTAATCTTGAGCTTATGCCTTTTTATTATCTGACTTTTTATTGATATGCTTAAGTATATATTGAAACAAAATTTTAAATATCCATATAGATATACAGACACACACACACACACTACTCTTCAAAGGTTTGAATGCAGACACATTTTTGCAGATTTATAGGTGAAATTAAAATAAACACTGGTAATCAGTAAATACTAAATAATATAACTGAACATGTACAAATGCAATTATAATCTAATTACTTTTACTTAAACATTATCTTAGTGAAAATCACCCCTTTTGGTCTTAATGACAGTATTGTATATTCATGGCACTTTGTACTGCATATCTCCAAAAATATGTGTGTTTTCAAACTTTTAAATAGTAGTATATGTAAATCAGATACGTATTTTTGACAAACATTTCAGTGACTTTTTTAACCTTATATATTGGCTGCAATAGCTTTCTAGATGTAGTTTAAGGTGTTTTATTTTTTGCAGTAAAGATTTATAGATTGCCCTAATGGTGATTAGATGTGTTATAGTAGCCATTTTAAGATTTTTGTGTAAGTCATTAAATGTAAGAAAAATTATATCTTACAGATCTATGTGTCCCTGGACCTATCAGAAACTTCTAAAGAAATGAAAAATGCTGACACTTGTTAGTAAAGCAGTCTCCTACCTCTGGGGCAGCCCTAATTTAGATGATTCTAGCACTGGCAGTCAGAATGACATTCTCCCTAGTGCTGGATTGGGTGACTCGTATGATATACTTCCCGAGCAGAAGGAGTATGTTGTTTTTTTTTTAACTGTGTTATAGTAAAAATGTACCTATCTGTGAATAAATGAAATAAGGTTGTTTGAGATTTGTTTCCTAGTCAGAAAACAAGTTTAAACAAGGTCTTCTTATATTATTTGCTTAGGACTCTTAATATAGGATAATCAATATTTACTGGAGTTATATTTGTAAAAACCATTTGTTACAAAGTTTCTCATTAAAGGCTTTGATCGGAAGGCTTAAAGATTTTCAAGAAGCAAGTTTTTTCTTTTAATGTGATACAAAGTCTGCGGTAATTCAATGAAACAAAAGACCTGCTGATAAACATACACAGTAAAAGACATCAGTGTTAGATAAAATTATAACAAAAATAAGTAAAATACCTATGTGGTTTTTGGGTCCATTTTACTTTACTATATAGTAACCTAAATTGATTTAGGTATGTGAATAATGTTATTTGTTATTTCGTCGAATTTGTTATTTGATATTATACAGCAGAAAAACTATTTAATGATTGTATGTCACAGAAATCTTTGACATATGTATACAAAAATAAGTAAAGTTCTATGAAAACTCTAAAATATGACAAATGTCATATTTTGTTTTCTGCGGGAGTCTTAAAATATTATTCTGCTCAATCAATACTTTTATTGTTTGAAGCAAGTCAACACCATTGTAAACTTAAATAATGTGATAAAAGAGGAGAACACTTTATTTGCCTTCAGACTTTTCTTTCAAGGCTTTCAGTTAATTATTGGAAACTATAGGTGAATTTATGTATAATTACTTAACTCCAAAAAAAAAAGAGGAGTCATTTAAATGACATATTTTAAGATGCATTTAAAACTAATCCCTTGAATTGAGACAGCATGAATTAACTTTGTGGAAAATATAATTCAAAAGCATGACATTTTTGAATTATTACATGTAGTGTGAAGGATATTGTATTGATGCAAATATATGTGGTATTTAGTTACACTTACATTTGACAGCAGGTTCTGGAAAAGTTATGCAAAGAATAAACTGAACACAGCCAGCAAAGGATTAAGAAAAGAGCAAGAATTCTATATTCCTTATGTCATTAACAAATTTGTAACTCATGCTAACTTGGACAAGTCTCTTTATCACCCCTCCAAATGAATATGACCTCACTCCAATAGGTCACGACACTGAAACATGGCCAATAAAATATAAGCTTTACAGAATAATCATTGTGGTATTGACCTTTGTTCAAGCTAGAGGTATAACTCAAACTCTTGACCTTTAGTTATTGGTTTACAAGGATTTCACTAGCAACATGTAGAACACCTGCATGAAAATTTAGAAAAAAATGTGACTGAATGTATGTAAAGATATTTTCTTTCTAGTTGTGGAAAGGTGAAATTAGCCATTTCATCTAAAGTTTAATGCATAAGCTTTTTCAAAACACCTAGATTATTTTTTTACATTTTTATTTTGTACTTGTATAATTTTGCATTTCTCTTAAGAAATGATTCTCATAGTTTTCTTATTTATATGTATAGGACCCCAGTGGAAAGAGAAAAAATATCACTGCATGGAAGAGTAACTCATATCAGGAAAAGTGATAGCTATGGTCTTATAAATGGGCATATATATTTTAAATTTGAATCGGTTATTGGTGCTGTTCAACCAAAAATTGGAAACGTTGTATCACTTTCTGCTTCTCGCAATAAGAAGGAAGATGCTTGGTGTGCTGATAGTGTTCAGATACTGAGTGAGTCATGGGAATTTGACGATACTGAAGAAAAATGTGATAAACACGTTAACAAGTGTATGTCTGAAGAATGTGCAGCTGAAGCCAACCTAGGTGATCACAGAATATTTCATAGCTCAGAAAATAGACAATATCAATCTGTTCTTGCTGTGGTAACATCCATGAATGGAAATCATGGCATTTTAAATGAAACAGCAAAGTTTACGTTGCAGGTGGGGTATGAGCTGACCAGAGTTTTATTTTTTACTTCATATTTATTATATTTCATTAAATTTAAAAAATCTTGGGGGTTATGGAAAGAAAATTTATGCAAAAGATTTCATTAAACAAAATATAATAAAAATGCAGTAAAAACTAACATTGTTTCTTAGTCTTCTGTAGTGAATTTTTTATGGAAATTCTTAAAAATGTTAAGCTTCCACATGTAGTGTATTATAAAGCTGGGAAAGTTTTAAAACATTATACATTTGGCTTTGATTTTCTATGCATTTGTTTCTAGTTATAGAAGGTTGAAATTAGCAGTTCTTTCATCAGCAATATACATATTTAAATGTAGAAATTCAGATTTTCTCAGAACAACTAGATTATTGCCTATGTATTTTTATTTTTCTATTTATATATGTTTGCAGATGAGCAAATGGTAATTGAGTTTTTTTTGGGGGTGAATGACAAAACTATATCCCAATATATATATATATTTGAATTTATTGGGGGTTCTGGTTATGTCTGTACAAATGGGTTCTTGCTTAAGCTGAAATATGACGAACCTTATTCTAATTCTTTCACAGAACTCTTCTGTTTGGGGCCTCAATGATTATTTTCTTGTGTTGAAAAGAATACTAGTATATTTTATATATATTAGCTCGTCAAGAAATTAATGTTGCATTTTTGGAACACTTTCATTAACAACCTCCCAAAAACATACATCACATATAGTTAAATGAACTGCCTAAACATCACGTTAGTGTAGCCTATATAATGTGTAAAAGTTTAGTATACTCTAATCCCTTATAGTGATGACACATGATGAAACACATAGGGCATGTAATGCTGTTTGAATACTAGAAGGGAAACAATGCCTCTGTAGCCACAAAGAATATCAAAGAAGTTCATGGAAATGTTTTGAA
>NW_013667465.1:73791-82476 GCF_000517525.1 Limulus polyphemus
GCAAGTTTTCTTGCAACTGCTGTTGTCTCTCTTTTTGTTTCTTTTCTTTTTCCTCCAACAACTGCTGTAATCTCTCTTGTTTACTTTGCTGTTCGAGCTGCCACTGTTGCAAGTTTTCTTGCAACTGCTGTTGTCTCTCTTTTTGTTTCTTTTCTCGTTCTTCTTGTTTCTTTTGCTGCCATGAAATCTGCTAAGCTGTAGTTTGATTTGCCGCTTCTCATTTCCATTTTTTGTCCCACTCTCTGACACCAATTTGTTACGTCTCTGTTCGTTAGTTAATTTTCTGTATAATTTCTTTCCGAAGAAACTTTAACGATACAAGTCCTTTCTTAAATAAAACTGATTTATTCTTTCTAAATACAACTTTGCAATACACTTAATTTCCACAGTCATACCATAACAAACACTATAATTCACAACGAACGTCACACGTGCTCAACTCAACAATACGTCTCTCTCTCTGTCCGCAGTTCAATTACCTTACATTGTTGCCATCACGTCTTGACCGTCTTATATGTACAAGAATACCGAAATCTAGTAAACGCTCGAGCATTCATGAACGTTCTAGAAGCGCATGATGTGCTACAAGTGTCACGTGACCTCCGCTGTCATAACAATACTGTTAATGGTACCAGGAGATATGGCAAGCATTTTTTTTTTTTTTTGCTTTAGGTGTGACTTTGAAGCCCATTGCCATTCTAAATACTCTTTTCAGTTTTTCTGCTTCCATAGAACACTTTAAAGCCTCCTTTCATTGAAATGCTATACAAACATTTTCCCTTTGAAAAGGATGTTACATATTCTTTCAGTCATAAGTCTACCTATAGGATGTTGCATTTTAATGTCAGGAATTTGCTGCAAGCCAAATATATAGTTATTAAACATGTTGCCTTTGGTAACATTACTCCATTTGTAGTAACACACCACTATATTAGCATTTGGAAATTGTTCTTATAAACCGTAATTAATCTATATATTCTTCTTTGCTGGGTACTTTTATCAGATGTGTTGTATACATTTATGTGTTAGATTTTAGAAACATATAAATATATAGTATGTTCCTCTCCCACTTCAATTTTACTTCTTTGTATAAAGTTATATTTTCACATTATTAATAACAGAGTGCAAAGAAATTGTTTAAGCAAATACAGTGTATTTGTAAATGTGATAGGCAGCTATATCTAATATTACCTATGACTAATATTCATGTAGTATTTCATTTTTATTGATAGAGTTCATTAATAAGGCTTATTATAAGCACACATTAGTCATAAGATATTGTTATTATGTATCATAAGCACGTAAGATTGTTTTACTTCAGTGTATTTAGAACTAGTTAGATTTCTGAAGCATTTGCATGATTTTTGATTTTATTACAGTAATAGTTGCTTGACTAACACTTTACAAGCTGACTTAGCAAGTGATGATGATATATAGAATTACTCCTACAATACTGAAACAGACATTTGCATGATTTTTGATTTTGTTACAGTAATAGTTGCTTGACTAACACTTTACAAGCTGACTTAGCAAGTTATGATGATATACAGAATTACTCCTCCTACAATACTGTAACAGACATTGTTTAAATTAATATTTCATATTGTGATGTCTTCATATATGATGTGAGATAAATCTTGTCTTTTAACTAAAATGTTAATACAACTGTAGGGACATGACACAAAACATACATATTCATAACTATAACTGCATGACTTTATGATCTGTTAATACAGAGATTCTTGGAAAAGGGAATAATAACAGAAAAATAAAGAATAGTAAGTTTTAACATATACTGTTTGGAAGAACATTAGATTGTGTTATCATGCTACAAAGGTGTATTAGATATAGTTCAAATTGAATGCCGAATAGTCTTTGTAGTAGAACTCTTACCTCATCGAGTGGTAATGTTGAACATCTTGTTTTAATAATGTTCAGTAAAATATTTATATATAATTTATGATTATTTAAAATTAGCATCTTCATATAATATTCCCATTAAGCCAAATTAAATTCTAGAATATTTCAAACGGAATAATTTTTTTAACATAGAGTATAAGAGTGTAATGTAAACTGATCTGTGTAATAACCTCTACTTACATGATGTTAATATGTTTACTGCTTTTACTATATAATTACATTAGTTATGCTGAATTAATTTTTCTGACATTAGAGAGCAGATTTAATGAATCATTCGGTTAAAGAATAAGTTTTACTTTTTATTTATATTGTAGAATCTTTGCACAAATGTTTTATACTTATGAAATATTTTAAACATAGTAACAAGTATTCTGATTGTGTTTTTTTTTGTTCTTTTTTTCAGAGTGAACAAGATGTATCCTTTTTTCTGGTTCCAATTATTATTCATTGTACAATGCGAATTATGTGTCTAACATGAAATTTTCTTTCCTCATTGACATGCAAAATTATCTTTAAATTTGTGATTCAAACGTGCATCCAAAGGGTAGAGAACCCAGTTAAGTCTAAACTCTGTAGTTATTATCTGTAGTAAAAGTCATCATGAAATGTAAACTGTTTTTACCATTATTTGTGTTTGATTCATGTCCATATGTAGGATTTTCTTTATTAAATGATTTGTTGGATGCTACAATTTTCTATAGCAGAAGCGCTAATCAATTATTCTTCATAGGAAGAGCTCCAACTAGTTATTTTTCATACCTGGAATTTCAGCCAGTTATTCCTTGTAGCTTGAATTCCAGTTGATTATTCCTCCTGGCTGACACATCTGTGTTAGTTAGTTTTATCGATTTCTTTTTCCAACAAATATCCCTCTTCTGTACAAGTAATGCATATTTCCTTCTGCTTACAATGGTTCATGGGAATGCATTTCTTATGAGATCAGTTTATCAATTCATTCACAAGAAATATCACATTCAGCAGGTTTCAACTAGAAGAAATCTGTTGTATTTAATTAATTGTAAAAATGGGTCTAATCATGCATTGGGGTGGTGGTTAGGAGAGAGCTGTTGTATTTAATTAATTGTAAAAATGGGTCTAATCATGCATTGGGGTGGTGGTTAGAAGAGAGCTGTTGTATTGAAAGCTTTGATTTGTGTGGCAAGATTTACTCATGCCTTTACAACATGCTGCCTCTTTTGTTTTTGTCTAAATTACATTGTAAACATTGTCTCGTTCTTTGGAGTGATATCTCATAGAATACTGTGAAAGGAGGAAATATGTGATTTTTAGTTACAGTTTGCTTTATATAGGGGGATACAATAATATAGCACAATATGACTATGAAAGTTCATGCCCAACTTTAAGCTTTGTATACATTAATAAGACCCAGGAATGTTTTTTTTTATTATTATTATTATTCTTAATGCTCTTTCACATCTAATATCATTCTTCAAATCAAGCAATAATGCTAAAAATATAAACATCATACTTAGGTTTCAGGTTGTCCTATTCATACCCTTTAGGTTCATTTGATTAGACATTAAAATTTTGTTTATTGTATGTCATATCTAGTCTACCCTGTATAATATTTGTAAAAATCTTTTGAAGTATTTACATCTACCTTAACTACATTCCAGCTGATGCTCCATGGTGACAAGGCTCACATGATTATGCAGGAGATTGTAATTAATGGAAGTGTAGTTGAATCGAACATTAGTAGAATACTGGCACCACTCAGGACATTAGATAAACTTACTTCATAAGTTAATTTTGTTTAGATGATGTTTGATCAGTGTGTTGGATAGAATTTCAAGTTTTACAGTGATTATTTTATTACTGCGCTACATACATATCTAATTAGAAACACAGTGTTATACAGACACTTAAAGACATGTAATGTGGCCTTAAAGCTTTCTGTAACTGATTTTCTTATGAAAATATTGTATTAATATTAGTTGCAAAATATATAGTGTTTAAACACTTAGTGTTTAATCAAAACAATATATATTTTCCCAAATCTTAATCGAGTTCAACTTTCCTTGGAAAATAGAATAAACAAAAACAAATGTTTGAGATATAACTATAAGCACAAAACTTTAATATTTCACAAATTTGGTAAACAAAATATTGAAAATTCCTAACAGTGTTTATCTTCTCTACAAAAGTAAAGTGATATCAAAGATGGGAAAATTTTCCCAAAAAAGCATAAAACCTAAAAAATGAGATGATGAAAACAGTAACTTATGATACAAACATATTTTTCAAAATACAAAGGTCTTTGATGTTTTCATGAAAACGATTTCTTAAATGTAGACTTTAGTGGTGGGTATTTTGATACATAAACAACTAACAGTAGCAATTTTTGAAGAAAAAAATTATATTTTCGAAATGGCCACTTCGAATGGAAGTTTTCTGTAGAAGAACATCAAAATCTATGATACAATTTTTTTTTAAATCATAGGCTATAGACTTGGGTATTTTTATGGAAAAATAGTTTTCTTAAATATTGAGATAAATGTGTATTTTAATGCAGCAACAATGTCTAAATTGAAATGGCCTATTAATTTGGCAAAAAATAACAATACATAATATACACACTTACAGTTTAATCAAAACAATGTATATTTTCCCAAACCCTAAATCGAGTTCAACATACATTGGAAAATAGAACAATCAAAATAAAAATAATAATTGTTTGACAAATAAGCACAAAACTTTAATATTTTACAAATCTGCTAAAGAAGATATGGAAAATTCCTAGCAGTATTTATTTTAACCACAAGATTAAAGTGAAATCAGAGATGTGCAAATTTTCATAAAAACCTTAAGACCTAAAAAATGAGAATTTTGTCAATGAAATTCTAGGTTTGAAAAGCCAATATCGAATACAAAATTTTCCTTAAAGAAAACGATAACTTATGATACAAAGATTTTTTTCGAAATTCAAATGCCTTAGCAATTTTCATAAGAAGAAACGATTTCTTAAATGCAGACTTTAGTGGGTATTTCGATACATAAACAACTAATAGTAGCGACTATTTTCGAAAACTCACTTCAAATGGAAGTTTTCTATAGAAGAACATCAAAATCTATAATCCAAAAGTTTTTTGAAAAAAATCAAAGGCCATAGTCTTGGGCATTTTAAAGAAAAAAAATTATTTTTCTAACATTTACATAAATGTGTATTTTAATGCAGCAATAATATCTAAGTTCAGATGGCCTATTAATTGATCCAAAACAACAGGATTTATAGACTTAGAGTTTAATGAAAAAATATATATATTTTACCAAACCATACATCGAATTCATTTGTCCTTTAAAATATAGAATAAGCAAAAAATAATAATAGTTTGAGAAATAAACACAAAATTTAATATATATCTCAAATTTGACTGAAGACTCACCCTTGGGATATTGTCTCCTAGGTGTTTTAACAGCTGATGTTTCCATATAGTCTTGGTTGTAATATACAGGTTCCCACATTTATAACAAATCCCTCTTTCTGGTATGCGAGAAGTTACATTCTTTACAAACTTTTGTTCACTTCCTGGCAATATGTACTTTCAAGTTATACTTGAAATGCGTAATCACTGTTCCATCGAATCATTCAGGAAATGATTTCAAACTGAGCTTGGTATAACTCCCATGGTACCTTTCCACCACAGTATCATTGTTCATTGGTTTCTTTATTGGCAGATGTTTAAATGACCAGCTAAATTCCTAGAATGGATTTGGTAATGTCATGACTGTAATAGTCCAGAGAGGTCCTTCAGTAATTGGAAATACAGCAGTAGTGGTAACAGGTGTAGACCAAATAAGTTCTGCTTTTCCAAATTTTGTAGTAGATGGTATTTTAGGATGTAACACTTGAATCGATGCAGAAATAGGTGTAGTTGGCTTCCTTTTTGCATTTAATTATTCATTTTCCAGGTGTTTTATTCTGTCACTGATGTTCTTTTCTATTATTGATGTCATTCATTAGATCACCTTTGACTTATACAATTTTGTCATTACAGCCTTGCTATACTTCATCAATTGTATCTTTGTAACATCTCCATACATCTTTGATAGTTTTCTCAGACTTGTCTTCAATAAGATTTATTTTTTATTCTAATTCTTCCTTAAATGGTACATCTCATTCTCTTAGCTCCTCTCTTAAGTTCCTGTCTCATTCCTCTTTGTCTTTTTTTATTTTTCTATTTCTTACTTCAAATTAATTTTCAGTCTCATTCTTTCTTCCTGGTCTCTTTTAATTTTCTTTCTGTTTTTTGACCCATTATTCCTTTAATTTTCTGTCTCTTTCCTCTAAATTTTACCTCAATAATTTCATAAGTTCTATTTCATAATCTCATTTCTTACACCAGTTGTTGTAATGTTGTTTTTTCGTTGGTGGGTTATTTTAAATTATCTGGTGAATATCAGTTCATGTAATAATAGCAAATTAAATGATTTATTTCTTTGATATTTCTACATACTTAAACATTGTGGTAAATTGTAGGCCAAGTTTATAACCACTTTAACTGTACTACCTTTACGTTAAAAAATCTTCCTTGTACAAAGTAATTATATATGTACGACAGCTGACACAGAACCAAATACTTCAGTAAAAATAATACTGGCTGAAACAAAAACGCTGACTGATTCATTCTTTCAACTAGAAACCAATCTCTATATTCTGAACTAACTTATTAATGCTTTGTTATAACCTTTAGAATTTACTAAACACATTTGACGTCAAAATCTTTAAGAACTTTCAAGGAGTTCCAGGTCTACGTTATTAAATTTATTGATCTTAATATCAACAAGTTGTAGCTTATAACACCTCGTTGACTATTCAACAAAATTTCTTTGTTAATTAAACTACTTTGCAAAGCATCATTTAACAAACTTTCAAAACAATTTTTTCCACCACTGATGTAAGTCTAATTACGCCTAAAATTACACAAACAATCAAATCGAATCCTGGTAGGTTTGATAAACCAGGAATAGTCAGAAATTTTTAAAATTTCTCTTCGCCTCCTCTTTGGCTTGTGTAATAAATAAGACTTCGGGGACTTGATTGTATTTTTTGTCTGTTTTGAAACTGCTGTAGTGGGTTACCGAAATCAAGCAAAGAGAGAAGCCTGAAATAGAGACCGGAAATACATTCCTCTTCTTGTCTTTGGTGTAATAAGAATATTTAAGCTTCCAGTCTAGCTCATAAAAATCAGGGACCCAACCAGAGAGACCAATCAACGCACCCCCGCACTCTGGGGCCACAACCCAGAAAGAACATAAGACCAAAACTATTGTTTATTCACAATTACAATAACAATCTGTGTTAACAGTAACATTCAGAGAGAACAAACAATGCAAGCAAGAATTAGCAATACAAGAGAATTTACAAAGCAGGAAATATAGATTCGACAAATTAACTACTTCACAATTTAGATAATAATTCAAAACTTAACACAGATTCAACGAATTAACAGTTTCACAATTTTCATAATAATTGAGCACGTACTCTTTTATCCATTCCTAGTCGGTAACCTGAAAAGAAATGGGGAGAAGGAAAAGGCAAAACACTCATTGTGGTTGGTGGCGTTTGTTCTATTTTTATTACCTCCGTTAAAAATAGATGTAACATTACAAAAAAATCAGATGGAGAAATATTATCTGGTGCGGGAGCCTGATCAATTTTCAAACGCACTATTTCATTTAAAGCTTAGAATTAATGCGATCATCTTGTTCATAGAGTATGTTTCCCTGTAGCAACCGTTCAGGATGACAAATACTATTTAAATATTCGTGAGTAAAACTGAAGAAAAAGTACAATTAAGTCATCCAGTTATCTCATAACTGCAGAAATAAGCCTTCCGTTTTCATTACTTAAAAGGCGCTACTCGTATTTTGATGCCCCAACCCCCAATGATTCGGCGATAAGTTTAAGATTTAAAAAAAAAATTGGGTCTCTATATCTGCGGTGAGAAGAAAGCACAGATAGAGCATGTACAATTTCATGTTTAACAACGACCAAACAAGTTTTGTTTGTTTGTTTATAATTAAGCACAAAGCTACACAATGGGCTATCTGTGCTCTACCCACCATGGATATCGAAACCCGGTTTCTAACGTTGTAAGTCTGCAGACTGGGGGGCACGACCAAAGAAATATACATTGATTTGTTGCTTACTTAAAAATAATAATAACATAAAGCTCTATTATTAATTTTTACATTAAAACAAAGGCAAATAAAGTATTTACATTTATAAATAATTAGATAAATTTTCTAACTTTTGTGCGTGTACCTATACAGTCACAGTAAAGGAACCAAGTTTTCACATTACTAAGAAATTAAACTTGGATTTTACGGAAAACAATATTTTTACCGCTAGAGTACGGTGGGTGTAAAGGAAAGGATATATTTTTAATTAGAAGTAGTGTTGATTAGGATTGGATGGTTTAGACTTAATTGGGATTTGTTTACGTTTCTGTATCGACATGTAAGTGAAATTAATAGATTTTATGTATTCACTGATTCAAACTATTGACATATATGTTATTATTATTATTAATCGTGATGTCAGAAAAACAGGTAGGTTCAAGAAGTCTTGATACAAAATCATTGAAAACTAGCAGAGACCCCCAAAACATTTCCGGCCAAATTAGTATCTTTATCGTAGCAGTACTTCTTTAAATATAACATTTCTAGCACAATACAAACGAATTGTAATCGTAGACAACGAAATGTGTAAATACACTTGTATATATGCCGTACTTTATAAAA
>NW_013667465.1:82614-89020 GCF_000517525.1 Limulus polyphemus
AGGCAGACTGTTTGTCGTTGAGTAAATAATGCGCATGCACGGTTTTTCTTGGGGAAACATTCTAACTACACATGCTTATGCAGCAGGTTCTCGGTCAGAAAGTGTAATGGTCATACATACAAACATAGATGATAAAAAACCTATAATTTATAGTATAACTATAACCCGAGAGCTTTCAAAAGGTGGATCTTTGCTCCTGGAGTAGAAAGGTCCACCTTTCGAAAGTGCTTGGGTTATACTTATAGGGTTTTTATTATTAATATTACAGTATAAACCTTTGAAAATTAAATGATACTGAGATAGTTAGTAATATACTATCATTATCAATCTTATCCTTGTATTACTATTAATAATAGTAATTATTATATCTTGTTCAAAAATTCAAGTTATACAGTTAAATGATGATTATACAAATTATTCATAATTTGATAAAGTAGGCCTTAGATGATCATAAAATATGTGCTTTTCTTTTGTTATTCAACTTCAAGAGATTCTGACCGTGTTCTTTTCGACTTGATTAGTGATAGTCTTGGCTTAAATTATAATGCTGAATATTGAGGTTGAATACTTGCAGTGGGCATGGTGAAGATAGTCCATTTTGTAACTTTGCATTTACCAACAAACAAACTAAATGAGTATGATTTTTGGTCCAACAGATTTTAAGTTAAGCCTATAAGAGTATTAGTATTACCGACCTGAACCGAATTGTAACACAAAATTCAGATATTAGGTCTGTTTTTTTGTTATAGATTGCAGGTAAATGAAAAGAAAAAAAGATAAAGGGCATATCCAAAGCCTAATTTTTGAATTATAACCACAGTTACTGTTAAACATGGTAAAATGTTAATACAGAATTACAAGAAGTAACACCATGAAGGATAATGATGATGGCAAGGATTTTCGTGCAGATTATGAGATGGCTTAGCTTTTAAATGTTTTTTGTTTGTCTTTTATGCTTTTACAAAAGAGGATATTAGAAATATTAATGATCCAGAATATTCTGTGAGAGATATTATACAAACATAAACAAATAATTTAAGGACAATACAGGACTTATTGGATCATCTAGGCCATCCCGTCCACTATACTAAACTATAAAATAAAACACTCAAAGCTAGTCCTTATCATTCATATATTTATCAAACCTTCCCTTAAACTCCCTTAAATTAACTGCATATGCAACAGCAAAAGGCAACTCATTCTTAATGCCAACCACCTGTTAGAAAAATATAATTTAGTTGAATATAATTCCTACCATGCCAAAATTTATATTTGTGTCCCTTAATATTACCATTCTCACCATTAAATATGATAAAAGATGATGCATCAACACTATCATTTTCCTCAACAATCTTAAACACCTTAATCAGATCCCCTCTAACTATTCTAAAACAATTTCAGATATCTTAACCCATCCTTGTATGAAAACTTTTTTATCCAAGGTATCATCCTAGTGTGTCTTTTCTGAACCATTTCCAATAATTAAATATCTGTTCTAATGTAAGGAGCCCAAGGCAAAACACAGTACTATAAAAATGGCATAACCAATTACATTATAACCTCTTTACAGTTGTATAAATTATTTCTGTAGATAAATACAAAAATCCTGTTTGTTCTGCTACTGGAAATATCACATTATTTTGATGGTTTAAGAGATTGATCAACCAGAACACCAAGATTCCTTTCTTCCACAACACTGTTAAGATTATTCCCATTAAAAGTATACTCATAATTCAAATTGTGATATCCCACATGCATTACCTTGCATTTATTATAATTAAAGCAATTGGCCATTTATTTGCCCAGGTTGTCAAGTGATCCAAATCCATTTGTAAATCAACAGTATGATTCCCACAGTTATTAACATAAAACCTTAAAGGCTTAATATCAGCAAATTTAGATTGGTTATTGACTATTTCTTCATCTGTGACATTGAAATAGATCAATAAAATCAAAGGTCCTAACATTGAGCTCTGAGGTACCCTACTTGTATTATTAATCCAGTTTGAATCAACTTGGTTTCTAACAACTCTCTGCTTTCTTCCATCCAGTCAGTTTTCTATCCAATGAGCTAACCTATCCCACACAACTATAAAAATAAATTATTTTTTTAAGCAAACCATTTATGTGGTACCTTGTCAAATGCTTTCTGAAAATCCAGATGCACCAAATCTACACACTCGTGTGAATAACCAATAACCTGTTCCAAGAATGTCAAAAGATTAGTAAGGTAGTATTTTTCCCATAATGAAATCATACTGACTATCCAACAAAATTTTAACCTTTGTTAAATGACTTTGCAAAACATTTTTTACCAGACCCTCAAAAACCTCTTTCTTCCCACTGCTGATGTAAGACTAATAGGCCTATAATTACTGAGACAATCATTATCACCTCCTTTGAAAAATGAAGTAATATTAGTCACTTTCCAATCTTCTGGCACCTGCCCACTATGCAAGGACGTAGAACAAAATAGTAACAAGTGGCTTACTCATCTAAACCTTAACCTACTTAAACCCTTGCTTTTGAACTTCCCAATTTTTTTTCTTAACAAGCTCAAAACTAATGTGACCATATTGCTCAATCTTGTTTCTATGAAGCAGCTATTCAGGATGACAGATATTGTTTAAATCTTCATTAATAAATTGAAGAAAAACTAGAATTTAATAAATCAGCCATCCAGTAATCATCAGGTATTAATATTCCTGTATCATCACTGAAAGGTCCTACTGTCATCCTAACATTTTACCTATTCTTTATGTATTTAAAGAAATTCTTACTATCAGTTTTTACATTTTAAGCCACCCTTTTTCATAACATTTTTTGTATACCCAATTTCTTGTCTGACCAACTCCAAATCTCCCATCATTGCATTCAATTTACACTTCTTAAATTTATAATATATTTCATTAATTTTATCCTTTATACCCTTTGTGGGCCAACTTGGTCTTTTTACATGGAGCCACTTTTTTTTTCCATAAGAATTTATTTGAAAATGTTGTTCACATTTTATCAGTGTCTACAGTTAGTTCATTTGACCAATTCACAACAGGTATGTATTGTCTCATCCCTTGGAACCAAAATTTCATTATTCCTTATTTCCATATGCAGCAAAACATCAACCTAGTTGAGCAATGATGAGTTGCACCCAGGTTTTCCCCAACCTCCAATCATATTGGCCTGGATCATGAGAGATATTAATCCATTGATAGAAAGAAAAATATTTAGAAGTAAAAACATAAAAGGAGGTGAAAGATTAAATATGTCTCCTTGTCTCTAGTAAGCCAATTACATTTGATCTTACCTATTATCCTTTCCTCCTTTTAGGAACTTTCCTATCTTGAATTAAAAGCAATTATTTTCTAAACATTTCCCAGTTCTGTTCCACATTACATTTTTACTTGTTATTCCTATATACTAATGATAAGTCTTGTCCCATGACTAAGTTGGCTTTCTGAAATTAGGAACTAAAATTTCATTTTTTTTTATCCTAACATGCATCAAATCACCAAACCTAATTATGCAATGATTGTTTTTTTCCAAACATTATACCATTACAACTCTTGTAACCATATCCTTGTTAGTGATTAGCAATAAATCTAAAATGACATCCCTTCTTGTTGGATTTCTGACCATTTAGTATAGAAAGCTATTCTAAATCACTTCAAGAAATATCTCTACTCAGTATTTGACTTCATATAATCCTAATCTGAGTCTAAAATTCATTTTCCATAATTAAAACAAGAGTATTCTTATTAGTAAGCAACCTGACCTTATTATACAATTTCTCATATACATCATTAGTCTGATCAGGTGGTGTATAGGAATTTCCAAATAAACACGTACCTTTGAACCATCTGATTGTTACTTGTATGGATTCATCCTCTTGATTACAATTGTCTTCAATTCCAACAGACTGCATTTCATTCATTATATAAAGAACCAACCTATCTTTTAGAAAGTCTGTCACTATTTAATAATTTATAGCCAGGAATTTCAAAATAATTCCTATTACCAGTGTTCTCTAAATCTAATCAAATTTCAAAATAATTCCTATTATCAGTGTTCTCTAAATCTAATCAAATTTCAAAGTAATTCCTATTATATAACTATGTCATAGTTTTCTATTTCAGCTGTAGCCCTGAACTCGTCCATTTTGTTCTTAAAATTACTATGTTTATCTTTGTATCTGACAGATTTATCCTTGAAACTTATTTAACTCTAGTTATCTGATCACTTTTAATACTTGGAGACGGCTTGAATGGGTAATGAAGAAAAACTTTAATATAAGTTTAACATAACAGCAAATGTACAATGTTTCGACAAGGTTTTGTCATCATCAGGTATATTCTTCATTACCCATTCAAGCATTATTAGTCTCAAAGTGAGTTCCTTGTCATCGAATCTGATAACTTTGTTTATTCCCTCACCAGTTTAGTTTAAACTATCTTTAATGAATATTTTTAGAGCTTTTCCAAACCTCCTACTAATTAATCTGCTTAACCATCTCTAGCATATCATGCATTCTAACCCTGAAAACTATTCTTCAGGTTCAAAAAGCACACCTATTGCTCTAAGCATATCTTAATAATGTTTTCATTTAATTTAAGCCTTTGATCTTACTAAGTAATTCATTCTCACATCTTACCAAAGGGATCACTTCCAAAAGGACCATGTCTGTGTCTATCTCTAATTTTTTTTCTAAGCAGCTTTTCTGATTCACAGTTTCTAACATTATGCACTACAAAAAAGAGAATGTTCCTGGTTCCAACAACCAAACTGTCAACATGTTCTATAATGGCCTATATTTCTTTTTGTTGCATAATGCTGTATTAGCATACATTTACATAGATAAATTTTTGGTGCAAATGTTGTATTTTTTCTCATTGAAACAGTATTGTAATTAGTAATATAAACCTTAAAGATAAGTCACTTCATACATATTTGTTATTGTTAAAAATAAAAATAACTGGAAGTTAATGTGTCAATAAGTGAAATTTGATGGCACCTGTTTTACAAAAGAAGAAATAAATGTATAGTTACAATGAATTAAGAAGTTATGAGCCTACCATTTCTGTAACAAGAACTATGATTTTTTTTATGCTGAATTAAAATGTTTACCCTAGCAAATATTAAGGTAGTTTTATCTACTTTACTGTGAATATTGTAGCTTGATTATTTTCTGGAACTTTTCAGACTGCAGCAATGTTCCTCATTCTTGATGAAGAACACAAACACCACCTGAACTTCTTCACAACTGTAGAGCCACAGGTGGCAAAAGAATTCTGCAGGATATCACTAGAGTTTCTTCAAAATGGGTCTAATGCAAAGGTATACCAGAATGTAGCACAGAAGCTGGGATCAAACTTAGAAACAGTGAAACATGCAGTGGAGGGCCTTATGCGTGTACTTTCAGAGGCCTGTAAGCTTAACCTCAGTGAAATGGAGCTGCAAGACTCTCTGTCAATTCTAGATTTACAAGAGGAGATAAAACAGGAGATTGTGCGGTGGTATGTAGACCATACTGTAGAGTTGCGCTCAGCTCTCAGTAGCCTGAACATGAATCTTCTGCAGTACAGTAGCCTTGAATGGAGATTTGATGTTCAAATTGCAAGTCGCTGTCTGCGTCAGCAGGTGACTCCACTGATCATCCTTAAGTTAGACCTCTGCAAGGATGGAAAGAAGCAACCAGTGGTCCTTCAGACTGATCCATGTAACTTAGTTCACCTCACAGAAACCTTAGAAGAAGCTTTAACAGAAGTAAAGTCACAGCACACCCGAAGGATGATGAGGAACATCAAATGATGTGTTGGACAATTCAGTGATTCTACCAAAAAAATGTAAAAGTTGAAACTGTATTACTTTGTAATAAAAATGCTTGTTCATGTTTATTGATTGATGAGCTATACTTATGTAATTCCTTAAAGGAGTATTAATCGATAATATGGGCAATGTATTAATCTTGTGATCTTAGCTTGGTCAAAATGTGCATTTCATGATCTTTTAGAGTTAAATTCAAAATTTAATTAAAGAACTTAATTATTAAAAAAAACAGTTAAAACACAGTTTATAATTCAAATTTTTGTGTTAAGATTTAATTTCAAAAGAAAATATTTAAATAAATTCTCAGTCTTCACTTCTCTGTGTCATGTGATGCATCTCCTCTTTGATTTCCACATTTTAGAATTCTTTTTTATTGGTTTCAGAGTGACCAAGCAATTAGAAACAAAATAATCAGTAAAAAGATTGATTTTCTGATTATGGTTATTTATCTCTGGCAAGCAGGTGTAGACAGTTTTGTCAAATGGGTTGTTTTTTGTTCAGCTTCGAGCAACTAATGGCATTTTCTAACCTATTTATATCTTAATTAGAAGCCAGTTAAATTATAGTAGTTTCAGACATTCTG
>NW_013667465.1:90020-188776 GCF_000517525.1 Limulus polyphemus
ATTCAAATTTTTTTGTTAAGATTTAATTTCAAAAGAAAATATTTAAATAAATTCTCAGTCTTCACTTCTCTGTGTCATGTGATGCATCTCCTCTTTGATTTCCACATTTTAGAATTCCTTTTTATTGGTTTCAGAGTGACCAAGCAATTAGAAACAAAAATTATAAATATGGAGATCCCAGAATATAAAATGTGAAGCATATACTTTCTCGAATTGCTGAGATATAAATATATTGGTGATACTAAACAGTGAAGTTTCTCTTATCCTAGCATTGAATGAATTTATGTATAACATCTGATTATTTGATGGGCATGTTTATAATCAGTAAAAAGATTGATTTTCTGATTATGGTTATTTATCTTTGGCAAGCAGGTGTAGACAGTTTTGTCAAATGGGTTATTGTTTTTTCTTCAGCTTCGAGCAACTAATGCCATTTTCTAACCTATTTATATCATAATTAGATGCCAGCTAAATTATAGTAGTTTCAGACATTCTGTTCTTAGGCCTAATATATATATATATTATTTTTTTAAATGCATATTTGAAACCTACATGAAATGTTATTTGAAGAAGTAACTTAGTGAAAAAAAAAAAGCCCAAAGTGGGCTAGTTTGTACTTACATGTGGGCCAGGCACTTTGCTTATAGTTTTATGATACTGTCAATGCTGTGGTTTTATTGCTTATGACCAGAGAATTACTGCTAAGGTGGGTTGAAATACAGCAATAAAACCATAAAATTAAAATCAACACATGTGAAAAGGATAACATTTGAAACTGTGAAGATAAAAATACCATTAATACAGCAAAATTACCCATTCAGAGGACAAGGAAAAGTTATTGTTCATTTTATTTCATTATTTTCAACTTCTAATTTCATTGTACATTGAAGATTGTACTACAGTTAGGGCAGAGAAAATAAGATAAAATATGTTTCACCAAAAATTCACAAAAAACCTTTGATATTAACTTGGGAAGTTTTGCAGGTAAGGCAAATGAAATATGAAAATTGTATGATGAAAAAAGGATTTTTTATTCTTAGCATGAAAATCATCTTTTACTTTAGACTGACTGAATAATGGCTTTGTAAATTCACAAATAAATCTATTAAAAAATTCCATTTGTGTGTTAGCCGTCCCTAATTTAGCAGTGTAAGGCTAGAGGGAAGTCATCACCACCCACTGCCAACTCTTGGGCTACTTTTTTTTACCAACAAATAGTGGGATTGACTGTCAAATTATAATGCCCCCATGGCTGAAAGGGTGAGCATGTTTGGTGAGACGGGGATTCAAACACGAACCTGCAACCCACACATTGCAAGTCGAGCGCCCTAACTACCTAGCCATGCCAGGCCTCAGATTGAAATATGATGTCAAATATTTGTTCTGAGATATTTTTTTCAGTATGAGGTATTTTGTTTCATGCAAATTAATGAAACAAAAACTGTTTTTCCTATGTGGATATTGCAATTAAAAACAAATTAAATGTTCTGCCTAACCTCACATTAAGTAATTAGAAATTAAATTTCAATTCTTTTTTGTTCTCGTCTAATAATTCACCAATTTTAACCCTGCATCAGTGTCATCAATTCATTGGACCAACCCCCCATATCTGTGAAACTATACAAAGTAATTTTTGCTATAATTCTGAATTTACTACATGTATCTTCACAAAATATGGCAAGCAAACATAAAAAGTCTGTTGCAAACACGCGCAGATAGCCCTCGTGTAGCGTTGCGCGTAATTCAAAAACAAACAAACTTCAATCTATTAGTCCACTGTGTGGATTAACTACTATCATTCCATATTTCATAATGCAGTTTTTCTCATTACTTAGGTTTGAGAAAAAATAAATAATAGTAATTTCAATGTAAGGTAAACTTTTAACTGTTAAAAGGAACCCGGATTCTAGCATTGGTTTATATTACTGAAGATGTACATATAATTAACACATTCATGATAATGACATACTACATGTCTTAAGATGATGAAATATGGTAGTACTTATAAAAGAACTATGCTGGTCAAATAAACATTTACATATATGTGGGTGAATGCAAACTTTCATCATTATGACAACATACATAGAAGTGAGAAAATGTTTTTTTCAGAATAATTTTATCTAAGTTGTATGTTTGACCTATGAATGATTGAAAAAAGACATCAAACTAATATATAAAGCTCAAGTTAGCTATTTCATATGTGAAAAATACTGGGTATTTCTATTCCTATTAGATTTCACAGGTGAATATTTCATGTTTCAAAATTTTTCACATATACATCAATAGATAAACAGGTTATGTGCTAGTGTTCTAACTACTTATTATCATTGATGATTTCTTTAGTGCTTCTAACTCTCCCATAGAATATGTTATAAAGCTATTTAGTTCACTTGGGAATGGCTTCAGGCAGTTCAGAACAGTGCATCGCCACTGGGCCTGATGCTTGTAGAGCCACACAACTGAAAATGGGATTGTTTAACTTGAATATTATTTTCTTTGTTTCACCTTTGCTCACTTTAACTCTGTAATGTTGATTATAGTTACTATTGCTATTGTGTAAAAAAATTAAGTTTAATACTATACTAGCCAAACTAAAGACAATAGCAATGTTTGTCCATTTACACATAATGAATTGTCACATCTGATGTATTGTCTGTTTCCATGGGTTTTTATGTGAATTTATTTGAAGTTTGCTTTCTAATCCTTAAGTACTTATGGTAAAAAATTCTGTTTAAAATGTTACCTAGTCTGGAACTGTTTCACTAAGTGCCATTACCTGTGAAACAACACCAGTAGAACTTCAGCTGTCCTGACTCAGGATATAACACTCGGAAGTCATGTAATCAATGTTTGTTTCTGTTGATTTATTATAATTTCACCAGGCTTTCTGTGTTACTCCCTTTAAACATACACTGAATTAAATTTTGAAGCATTGCATGTTATTAATTTTTATTTTTATATTTGTTATTCAAAGTGTATCAGATTCATATAAAGGGCAGAGGATTGATAGGTTAATAATGACTACAAAATCAGGCATTGATTTTACTATTTTCAGCCATGTGTTCTTAAGGTTGCCTCCATATATTCTGAAGTCTACACAACTGACCTCATTATATAGACCACATAATATATTTTCACTTATAGAACAACCAGTGATGGAGGGTTATGCATGCATTGAGGGAGAGATGATGCTATTTTATTTTTGTATACAGTCATTATTCTCATCTGATAAAGAGCTTCTTCCAGGGATCTGTGAGTAGGCTGTCTCATGTTTCTGTGCACTCTTTATCACTGAATGTGTTTTTCTGACATTTCTCATGTGGTTACTATTCTTACCTATAAAGTGAACAGAGCACTAGAGAATACCACAGAGTAAATTAATAAGTTTACATTTTGTTTCTGTGAAATTTTTTTTGACAAGTGTACTTTTTCTGCACTATGTTAAATCTTGATAAGTTACATTTTGAGCTTTATACTAATGGAAATGGCATTTCTCACAGGTGGTCAACACCTTTGGTAGTTTGGATAAATGTTCAAACCCTTGCAATATCTGGGCATACCACCAGAATCACTTAGCTGATGGGACCTCGGCAGTAGGAAAGGCATGCAAAGCCCCCCTTTTCTGGATGGTGGTTGGTCCTGGCTTAAACATGGATGCAAATTAGTGAAATAACAACTAATTGTTTTTCCTAGGTGGGTATTACAACTAAAAACAAATTACATGTACTGTCTAACATCACATTAAGTAATTAGAACTTGTGAGAAAGGAGAGAGAGGTGTGAAGTCTAGGAAAAGTCCTCTCCTGAACAAAGCCCTATTGCCAATATTGGTAAAGGCCATGTCTATGATCTTGACCTGGCTAAAGTTGCTGAATAGGTTCTATCTCTAAATTTAGACCTCAGTATATTGAAACAATGGATGATTGAGAGTGTGTAGCAACTTACAGGATGGTGGTCCTCAGCCCAAATTGGGCGATCTCTACAAGATTCTCAGACTGTTGCTAATCAGGGTTGTCAACCCCAACCATGGTTGATGTCACTATGGCCACTTGAATGAGATTAACTGGTGGTCTGTGAATAATGTCTACCAGTAAGAGCTATCTTGTTGTCAGGAGAGACTGCTAGCAGTGAGTGGTGAATATGATGACCTATGAGACAGAGGTAACATATATATGGTTGGAGGAGAACTGCTGTAACCCCTGGTGTCATGTAGAGCTTGAAGAAAATTGCATACGGTGACTCACCACTGTACCATCCAGGAGCTGGGGCCCCAACTGTCAGTGACATCAATGACCATCCTTTCAATTCCAGAGCATCTGTCTACAGTGCCACCCACAGTCAGGGTACAACTATTTCTCTTTGAGTGACACATCACTGAAGCCTAGCCTAGCAGCTGACTCCACCAGCAGAAACAAGGCAATCAAGATATAGTCACTGCAGAATAAGAAGACATGTAAAGTTCTCAGAAGTTGCAAAGTCATCTGAAAGTATCATAATCATACGTGAATGTTCCTTAGCAGGGCCACTACAAACCTCAACTTAAGAAAATATTCCCAAAATTAAAATCCAAGAGGAAGATATAAAAACTCTGTGAGTGGCCCCTCTCTTTAGCATCAGTCTTGTCACCTTTTTAACTAGTGCCCATAATAACTATGGCCATCTCCACAGCAATGGATGTCAATAGCTGCACTAACTCCACTCAAGTAGTCCCAGCAATAATCATCTTTCCATTTGGAGTTCTTGACAGTAGCTCCAACCAGCATCTCAGTGCATTATACTCTTACACAGATGACTGACAGCCTTAAATCACTACTGCCATAAAGAAAGAGATTTGGGCCTTATGCTTGAGTGAAGGGGAGAATCAACAAGACTAGGATGAATCCAATCAGTCTAGAGTGACAAGAGAGATTGTCAGGTCTAGGCAGAATTAGCCAAAGCCAAAATCCATCCATCCAATCTTTGGATATTCTGTCCACAAGATTGAGAAAAACTGAGGCAAATAAATATATGTTTTACTGCTTCATATAATAATAACATATCCTTCACAGGTATAAAAGTTTGTTTGTCGAAAAGAAGAAATATTTTTATGCATGTAAAGAAAGTTTTAATGGCTTCTTTTTATTGTTTAGGATTGTTGAATTGCAATAAAAATAAATAAATTCATTGATCTGTTATTGAATGGAAGGTCTCCTTAGCAGTGACTTATGGGAGACAAATCTGAAATAATATTTTCACAAAATAGACAAAAAATGTGAAGGAAAAAAGTTGCAATCTAAGCAATTTTTTATAAATATTAGGCTTATAAGTTGTTTTGCTTGGAATTTTCTTATAACTTTTATAAAGTAAAAATAAAAGCTATCTTGGTTTAAATGTTTTTCAACTTTTTAGCAAGTGAAACTCAAAGCAAAATACTTGGAGTTTCATTTGGGGGAATGCATGTATCTTTGTTAAAGGGTTGTGCTTGTCTACAAGTCTTGCCATGTATGGTTTTATTTTTATGTATTTGGATTTCAAAATATAAAGTAAGGAAATTTTCGGTTGGCACAAAGATAATGGAGGAGAGAGCATGTGCTTTGTGAAGTATAATAGATGTTCCTTTTAATTTAAGAAGAGGAACACTTCACATTCACTTAAACTTTACAAATTTTTTCACAAGTGCAGGTTTTTCATTAGAGAAACTGGTTATGGAATGTAGTTAACTTGCTAGTGCTTCTAATTCTGCAAGCGATGTTATTGTTATAGAACATAGTTGTTTAGTATACAATGTGGTCTGGAGAGCAAGATCAAATGTGTAGATTTAGGAAAACCTGTACAATGTCCTCTCTATTTATGGAATAACCAGCAAAATGGGTAGCAAATGTATTCTGGGAGAGATGATGCTTCTGTATCTTTGTATACAGTCACTTATTCTCATCCGAGAGTACCGTTGCCTTATGTGTATATACACTTGATATCTGAATAACTAAGATTGCTTTTCATTTTTTATAATGCTATGGTTGGTCTCTTTGCACCCCATTGGGACAGCAGTAAGTTTGCAGCTCTAAAATCTGGAGTTTCATTTCCTGCAAATAGCACAATGTGTCTTTACTCTAAAACAAACTAATCAATCTCTATTAAACTCAGAGTCAGAAATTCTGCATAATGTTTTGCCACTTTTCATTATTTATGGACAACATTCCTACATGTAAGATAATCAATGCACCTGAAAATACCACAGCCATTTCTTTCCCATGAATAATTTCAATAATGTTACTTTACTATCCATGTAACACAATAGCCTTTTCAATTACTTTAGGACCTAATTAATCCTTTTTATTACAATTCTTCTTATGAATGTCATTTTTCTTAAATAGAAGAGTAATTTATATATACTTCAAGCATTTTCAGCATGATATTATCTGTCCACAACATATGTGGTAAAATAAGATTGTTTTTAATATTGTTACCATTTAGCTCTACATTCCATTCAGTTTATCATACATAATGTAATTTGAATTCACTTTTACGCCGTTAAGTGAAAGAAATAAGAAACCTGTGATTAAGAAAAACTTATAATGTAAGTTTACTGCTTTTGTAACAGTGTGCTAGTTTGAGATACTATTAAACATTAAATAAAAGACACAAGAATTAAAAGGCTTTTCTTTCACTACATAATAAGAATACTTTTATTTTAACATTCTTAAGCATCATTGTTGAACTCGAAAGTCTCACATGGATTCTACCTTCTGGAAAAAATCAATATTTGGCTAGTGCCAAGATTAAATATTTTTTTTTAGATTTCAATACACTTTAGCACTTAATTAATCTAAATACATTACTTTTCTTTCCTGTGTATGAAATACCACATCTGTCCTGCACATTACACTTTCATACAGTTGACTCTTGCTATTATTTATTCTTGTAGTTCTCTTAACGACTATCAAACCATTAACCATATCAACTCCATTCTCATTGTTTTTAAGTGTTTCTAATCCACATTTTTTAAGTAAAATAAACTGGAATGTAAAATGTGGTATCACTTTCTTGGATGACCTTATTAGTTACCTAATAAAATGGCAAGTAAAAAATTTGTTGCTTTTTAGACTTTACACCTGAGAATAAATTTTTTTGAGATAGCCTGTGTAATTTACTATCCTAATATTTTCAAATTAAACGAGGATTGCCCTTTACTGCGTTAAATATTCACAAGGTAACCAGTATGATTCTACATTGAGCAAAAAGCTAGAAATAAAAAATATTTCATCAGAAGGCAGTGTATTTTATTAAGCAAATTACATATTTTGAATTCTTGACAAATCAATTGAGATAACAAAGAATGGGCCCACTAACTGTAACCACGTAGGGCTAGGACTAATAGTAGTCTGGACCTTATATCCAATTGGATTAAGACATTTTTGGATCATATAATAGATGTAGCCATTCATACTGCAAATGTGTAGCAGGCAGCTCATGTGAGTTACCACTTCTTTACAGTACAGTAATAAATTAGTTCTTTGGTCATAGTTTTAAAAATGTACAGTTCCACATGAGTGAGCAGCCATTGCAAGCCCTTTAAGGAAAACATGAAGCACACGGTGGCATGAGACAGTGCTTGCCACTGCTGTCACTACCACCTCTGACACACAGTGGCAACAACATGGGTGGGTGTTAAGTTTATTTCAGCTACACAATGTCTCTTATGACAAGCAGGTCTCCCACTCTTGTGTCAACAAAAATGCTATTATGTTTAGAAGCTAGTAGATTGCCAGTTGGCTAGATTATACAATACTTACATTTGATGCATGTGCTAGTAGTGTCATGCTTGTATAATATCACAAGATAATCCTTTGATGGAAATGCTATTTGATTATCTAATTCATTGAAAAATTTATGTATCCAATCAGATCAGATTTGATATTTGTCCCACCCCTATTAAGCAGTAAACAACAAGTCTTGTTCTTATAACTACTGAAACCAGGAAGGATGAATAATTTGAGATATTTTTCTACTGAATATGAAGAGGAAATAAGGACAATGAAGAATAAATTATATGAAGATATAAGTAAATAGTGTGGAATAAATGACTCAAGGATAATTATAGTCTATGAATATGGACAAAAACCATGTCACTTGGAAAGTATGTTTTCAGGTATAGATTTGAATTATATTATTCAATCCTCCTGTATAGTAGTTGTTAAACAACAATAACAACTGAATCAAGATTCCCAGTAAATAATTTATTGATCTTAGGAACCACTTGGGGAATCTCTCTCATTCTTAAGATCATATGTGCGTACAGAAATTTTAAGGTGGATTTTACATAAGGTACTACTGATGTATTATTTTTTCAAGCTTTGCCTTTCATATGAATAATCATAAAGATTATATTAAGGAACCACTGGGCTTGGGGAGTTATATGGGTCCTGGATTTTAGATATAATAAAAGAGAAACATTAATACTCCAAATAATTCAATAACAGTTACATTTAATACAAGGAAACTCACAGTAACATACATTAGAAATTAATCATCAACTTTTTGTGCAAAATATTTATATCTGGAGGTGTTTGGTCCATTCGTAGTTTTTATAGTTAGAATCTTTCAGACACCATACTTGACAAAAAAAAATTTTAAAGAAAAGACGGTTCCTATGAACTGGAAATAAAAATTTACAGCATATCTTACACAGAGAAATTGTACATAACTATGAAACAGTACACCCACAGAAAGAAATTAAATATCGTGTGTTTTTTAACATACAACCCTGGATATACAGTATTCAGCACTGATGACTATACTAGTCCTTATATAGAATGCATAACTTTGTGCCAAATTTATCTGCTAAGAGTTGCCAACATCATAACACTTCCAGTTTAGAATGTATCACATATTCATTGACGCAACTGCACTGTTAAATTTATTCTAACAGTCAACGTCTAGAATGTCTGAAAAAAGCTGTAAGATACATTTTGCTTGTAAATGAACCAAAAACTGCAGGTTCTCTGAATTATCTTTAAATCTTCTGTACAAATCGCTAACATAAACAATATTTACTATTCTACTAAGAAAAATGACACAAAATTAAATCCAATACCTTACTAATCTACAATACATTCACCATCAAATATAAACTGAACTTTATCTATAAAAAAATTTCCTGCATTTGTGTTACATGATCCAGCCATAATAACAATAGGTATACAGGGTTTATAGAATATTTGTTTATTATAAAGAACATAATAAGGGGGAATGATTTAAGTTTATTATTTTTTACACAAATTCAAGTTTTTATAATTAAAAGAATTATGACAGTTTACCAACTTGATATTAGGAATATGATCTTGCACAAAACACAAAATTGTGTTGAACAGTTCTACTAAAATTGGCCATTGGATTTTATACACAACACAAGGTTGTGCTTAACAGTTCTCTTATTGAGAAATGTCAAGTTTCTCCAGTGGAGCAAAAAGGACAATACATAGATGATTGTCCATGACTGTGCAAAACTTCATTCAACCTTTATCAAAAAATGTTTAATGGTATGTACAGTGGTTACCAATACCAATTCAGGCTTTGGATTCTTTAGTTCCATTGTAAGTAACGGTTCTCTGCTTGTAGTAAATTTCTTCAGTTTCTTTGTCACACAACAGCAAGATAATGGCACCAAAAAGAAAAATTGCTGCCCCCCATCCCACTCCATATGCCCATCCAAACTCCCAAATTTGTCGATTGCTTTCTTCAATTTCTGCAGCAAAACAGGCTGGATAGATAACCAAGGCAATCAGGATGCAGAACACTGAAAAAACAGCCACACAGTTATTGAAGATAAACACACTAGTACAGCTATTCATTGAAATATATGAAATTGGTGATGAATGGATGGGTGAGTTAAATCCAAGAAGTAATGTATGCAATTAAATTTTAACTTTCATAAAGTGTGTATATTAAATCAGAACCTACATTTACATACTATATGTTTTTAAGTATATTTTTTCATTCAAATGCATACAAAAACACAAAGATTACATCTTATAACGCATATCTGACATTGTAAACACCATTAAGAACAATGTTTCTCATATAACTTGTAATACTTCAAAGTGTGTTGCAACTACAAATGTATAACTGTCATGGACAAAAACTGATACACGTAACAGCTCACAGTAGTCACAAAGAACCACTGTCATATATATAATTAGATACGAGCTAAGACTCAGTTTGAATAGCTAATACTAAATACCATACACAACATACATGGTGCACACATCAGATAGACCAAGTGAGCCTATACCTCAAGCTTTGTTAGATTAGCACATTTTCTTCATTTTATACATCATTAACTCTATGTGCACAGGGTTCATCAACTAGACTGAGTTCATATTGGTGAATTAATGTTTATTATAATTTTGAATTTACTTTTACAAAATTTGGTAAGCTTTTAGTAAACATTGCAATCGTTGTATAAAAAAATTAGGATTTTTTAATAAAGTATTTTTACTAAAGATCTGTTTCTGAATTTATTTTTGCCAGACTGATTGAGACTAGTCTGAGTGCAAGGTGATTTTCATGTTAAGAATAAAAATACTTTTTTTCATCTTACAGTTTTCAAGTTTTATCTGAATATTCTCTAGAACCTCCTAAAAGAATATCAAATATTTTTGTTTGTTTTTTTCAGTTAAACTTTCTATTTTATCTGTCATTTTATTGCTCTTTCAATTGTGTCTCATTACCATGAATAGCAATAAGTCACCCAGCAGGAATGCAGAGTTAAGTGTAAACAAAATGTAAGGTTAATCATGCATTGTCTAACTACATATGTTCCTCGAGGTGAAAAAAAAAAGTTATTTCTTTATTTTAAGTTTTTTTTATCTACAAGTTTATAATTTTTACATCTAAGTTACTTTTGTTAAAAAAACATGTATCAATAAAGAAATAAAAAAGCCAATCTTCATTAACCTTAAGTTTTTCTACATTGAATGCCCCCACAAAAAAATTCAAATAGTTAAACAGAATGCTCCAAAACTCTTATAATTTATCTGGCTTTCTAACTAACCTATAAACAGGTTTAAATTTCATTACTTACTGGAAAATCAATTTTGGATTTCATTCAATAAAATCTGCTTGAAATATAGCACCTGTTACTAAAATAAATAATTACATACTTCACAAAATGGCCTTCCTATTGTTTATAAACAAGAATGAGTAAATAAGTAATTTCAAAAGCATGAAGAATTGGGAGGAGTTTCTGTGGTGGGTTTAATAAATTTATTGATATCTCAGAAAATAAAGAGGGTAGGAGGTTCTTATTTTAAATTCTGGCTTGTAAGTGTTTGTAGTTGGTGTATCTATTTGGTGGACATTCTGAAATCTATATAAGGGAAGAAAGATAATCTAAAACTGAAAATTTATTACAATATTTTCTTTTTAAAGTAAGAAATCTAAATTTGTATAATATTATAATTTGAATTATAAAGTATATTCTGATGCCAAGTTTATTGACATACACTGTAAAAGTCATGACATTGGCATTTTGAACCTTCATTCATGCACGTAGGGTTAACGTGTCTCTAGATGCATGTACATGAAATATGCAGGACAGAGACAATGGGAACAAATAATGCAGGTTAGCACTTGTTATTAGTTATTGAAAATGTAGTTTCAAAATGTTCAGCACAGTCTAATTAAATGTGCTAGATGCACACAAGTGTATAGGTACAAGGGTTAAAGAGAGAAAAATATTTTTTTTAAAAACAAAAGACAGAGAAACTGAACTTGTTAAGAATAATGAAAAATTCACTTACATGCACAAACCATTACATAAAGAGCTAATCGGTAGAACTTGTATTTGCGAATAGGTTCTTTGTTACACAGTCCTAGACCAGTTAACACAGTGGCACCAATGTCACAGAGGAGAGTGATCACACAAAGTGCAGCAGACCCTTGGATATAGGCTAGGAGTGAAAAGTGAAGACAGATGTTTCAGAAACTATAAAAATATCAGTTTACTGGGCTAATAATCTTATATTCCCTTAGTAAAGTACAATACACACAAAAAAAACAAAAAAACAATTCTTGTTTTCACAACCTTTATGTTAAATGCTCACATTTAGAATATTTACTGGAAAAACATATGTATATCTTCTGTTTATATATCTTGTAACCAGAACTGCTTTTACTGAACTGTAATATAGGATTTAGTATTAAAACTACTGTCTTCAACTGAGTGACCTGGAAGTACTTTCCACCTATCTCTTTCTTTGTAATCATTTCTTTATATCTGTGACTCTTTATGTGTTTTAATTATATTGTTAGCATAATAGGAAAGTATTCATCACAGAGATAAAATGAACTTAACTGAATCTGTACCTTCAGTACAAGGTGACTTGTTTTTACGTAAGCTTGAATACATAACAATTATCAAAAGTATATGTAAAAATTTAATACTTTTTAAACTACAAAAGCAATTATGTAAAAATTCTTGAAATTAAATTTCTACAAAGAAGTATGCATTGACACAAAACTTAAACATACACTATAAACTTAAGATACTAATCTAAAAACAGTTGCATCAAATACAGCTTATTTAAAAAATTAAGAAAGAAAACTTACTTCTTAGCTTTCAACCTTTTTCTTATCAGTTTTCCATATTCGCTACTAAATACAAAGTTACGGCTATAATTTTAGTAGTGATAAATTGTAAATATGAGCAGAACAAGGCAAAAAATATTTTAGACTGGGAATGGAGCTGTCACTAGGCACCGAGAAGCTAAATAATTAGGCTCTGAGATGAAATGCAACCAAATTTTCACTGTTTTATTTTAATATACTGTAAAACTATAGCAATTTCTAAAATAAACGTTACAGAGAAATTGAGTACATTAATTACTATTATATTTATTCAATTGATCAACAATAAGAATGCCATAAATGTTGCTTCAATGCTAGAAGTGTGGTATGCAAGCATATCATATGTTTCCTGTCCCCTTAGTTAGTATACAAAATTTTCAAGATTTTTGTGCATTTTGAGCAGGTCACTGAAAGAACACACTAAGCTCCTCTCACCCTAGTTACTCAGTTTAATTAGAATATTGTATATACTTTCTTGTGGGAAAGATTGCTGTAGCATAATGCATTACTGTATAGAAAGTAACAATGATCTTTTCCACTGGAAAGTCAGGTGACGTCACAGTGATACAACACCCCTTGTTTTGTAGCGAGAGTTACCATCAGTCATGTGGATGGCACCTGTGTCCTAAGAATGACATTATTGTCCTTTCTATATAATGCCATGTTTTCTCAGTCTGGAAAAAGACTGAAGATTATAGGATGTAAGAATTTAACATAAGGCAAATGAGAGAAGGCTACCCTGAGATATTAACAAACAGATATATCTCCAGTAAAGGTGCCAAAATACTTTTACCCTTAAAAGCTTTGATTGTTGTTTGTGATTGCTTAAATAAAGATTCTTTCACTGTGTGATATATTGTGCCCAGTCTCTTTCTTTGCTTCAAAAAATGTTGAGGTTAAGAAAATTCAGATTTTGCTGAAAAAAAAATGCTGGTGAACCTTCAGTTATTCTGTAGGTCTTACCCAATTACTTGCAGGAAATCAGTGAACTTGAGATACCACAGGAGGCACTACCCACAGTTTGACAGTGAGCAAGTTGTTGTTTGGATTAGTTTCATATTTGTATAATTTTATGTAAGTTGTGTTTATAGTATGGAACTATAAGCAATCCAATTTTTTACATTTCTTTCTTTAAGTATTGAAGTTTTTTCAACCATATCAGGCAACAATTAATTTTCAAATTTAACATTTTTTTTCCAATTATCAAAAACAAACAAACAAAGTTGGTTGGACAAAGACTCATGGTTCAAAGACCAAAAAGCACTTTATTATCACTACTAAAATTATTTTTGTTTAATAAGTTGTACTTATACATATTTATCTTTGAGTTTGAATCCTTTTTTCAATATCAATGTAACAGTTAACAGATGAAATAGGGGCAAATTCAGGAAACTGGTTAAGTTTGACAGCAATTTCACAATTGAAATACCTGCTAATTTCACTCCTCCATAACTATTTTAGAATATAACAATAGTAAATTTGCATGTAGGTTTTCTGCATGTAATTAATGACATCATTGTTAACCAAATGTCCAAGGGTAGTACACATACATCTACTAATCCTTTTACAATGGTTATCTTACATAGCTTGTACTAGTTTAACCTTTGTCTATTTGTATACTTCCTAGCATGTGGCAAGTCCATCTCAAGGGATGACACAGATATTTGTACAAGATGGTATAGGTTGTGGTTCTCTTTGTTGAATATGATATTTGAAACAGTTGTTGATGTAAACAATGTAAGGACTATAAGATACCGTATAAAGACTACTTTGTCCAATATAAATGTGTGGTATCACATAATTTTTTCTTCTGTCCTTGTCATGTGCAGACATGATTGGAACCCTCTCTTAACCCCAGCAGCCAGTTTGAGTTTAAACAACTAGAAGACAGCCACTTAGTAACCAACAGTCATCATGAATAAAGATTTTGTTTGTACACTTGTCTTTACTTCTTTTTTACCAATGTTGTTTCAATTCATTATAATTTTTCTGCTTACATACCATTCTTGTATTATGCAGATACTTAAACATTTTCTGTTGGCAATTAATGATCATGAATGTCACAATGATATAAAAACCTTATATCCAATAGGTACTACCAGGATTTTGGAGGATTAACATCCATTCATGGTGCATCTTTTTACATAATGTGTACATATACATACATACATATATATATATACTGGTTGGTTAGTTGGAAAAACACCTGGAAGATATTTAATTATAATAAATTATGATATGTGTGTACCATGATATACATTAAACATATATTACAACTTAGATAGGTAATCCCTATAATTATGTAAATGAGGAAAAGGATCTTGTTATATTGGTACAACTCTTAAGCTTTTGAGGTAGTGTTCTATTGCAAGTGATAAAGCAAACAGAAGTTTAGGTTGTATGTACAGGAATACCGACTTCAAGTCTAAAGACACAGTGGCTTTATTGTATAAGTCACTAGTTAGGCCTTATTTGGAGTATTGTACTCAATTTCAGTCCCTTTATCTTACAAAGGACACACAATTATTCAAGAGGCTTCAAAAGAAAGCTCCTAGGATGATTCTGGGAATAGATGGGTTGTCATATGAGGACAGATCTCTAACTTATTCTCTCTTGAAAAGAGAAGGGTCAAGGGTGATCTAAGTGAACGAAGTATTCAAAATTATTAAAGAAATTGATAAGATTGATGCATTATTTCGTTTCTCACATTTCCAGTTGGAGAATTTGTATTTTCCAATAGGGTGGTAAATCTATAGAATAAATTCCCAATGTAGAGTGGTAGAGGCTAAAACTCTACAAAAGTTTAAAAAAACAATTGATAAATATTTGGAGTATCAAGACTCAATTAAATGAATAAGTTTACTGTTTGTTGAGGAAGTATGGACGTTCATAATAGCCCAAAGGTCCCTTGATTTCTCATAAATTTATAATTAAAATGAAACAGCAAAAACATTTAAGGCTGTATTAGAAATCCTATTAGTTACTCATTATGTGCCATCGCCATTACAGAGGTTGACCACGGATACCATCTTTCTTGAGCTCTTTTTGTGCACTTCAAGATCTTAAGGTCTGTCCACTGTTTGATATTATACTCCATTTCATTCTTTGACATCCTTTTGCTCTCATTCCTTTCACTTTCTTTTTGCATAAATTTCTGTATTTGATTGTGCCTTTTTCTATGTCTAAAATATAATATTTTCCTTTGCTTTACAGTGTCCACATGTTCTTATTTTATATCTAATTTTCTTAAAATCTCTTCATTTGTTTCCTGTCTATCCATAGCATTCTTCCAATTCACCAGAATAACCACATATCAAACGTTTCTAGCTTTTTCTATAAACTTTCATTGATTGTTCAAGACTTTGCACCAACAGTGTTGATCATATGTAACATTTGATGATTTTCATTTTTAGTTGGAGATTTATTTTTTTTATCTCATGTTAATATTATTAAAGGCAGTTTTTGCAATAGCTATTTGTTTTTCTTATCTTTTCTACACATGTGCCATCCTCTGTAATTAATTGTTTAGAGTAGATAAAGTTTTTTACTTATTCTAGTTGCTCTCCATTTATTATTATTTTAGCTTTGGGCTTTTGTTTCTTTATGCTGATAACCACTGTTTTTGTTTTCTTAACATTCATATGAAATCCATATTATTCACATTTTTCTTAAATTTTTACCTACAATTTGTTGCATTCTGTCTGGATTTTCATCAAATAAAACTGTGTCATCTGTATATCTTAGATTATTTACACCTATAGAAACCACTTATACAGCCTTACATCCCATACACAAGTCTATACAAAGCAAGCCTGAGAAACATAAGGATCAATAACATAACTATAAATGAATGAATGGGTGGACCATCTGGTGCAGTGATAAATTGTACAAGATATCAGTTTAATCCTTTAAGTGAATAATTAAATTTCAGGTGGCTTCTTGAAAAATGTAAATTATTCACTAAAAAATGAAATTTAGAATTTGACCTTTTTTAGTACTTTTCAATGCCAAAATCCATTAGTTGCACTTTTACTCAGTGATGTACACACACACACTGTACTAAGGCAGGAAATTCAAGGATGTGCGAGTATCCTGATTGTTGCATTATGAGGAAAAGTTTTTGTGACACCGTGGGGTAAATCTGCTTGTCCCACCAAACGGCTATAAATGTCAAGTTAGATAATTCTGATCATAGCATCCAAAGGGTTAATATAAATATCTATAAAATTAATCAACAGTGGTATTTCCTATTTAATAATTACCCAACAATATATGAAAGAGCTCATAATTAAACTTTGCATTAATGTATTTTAAATATGATGGCAACTGCATCATCAGTTAATGATTTTTGAAGAAATAAAATAATGAAAAGCTATAATCTATTTAGTAAATTAATAATTATATCAACAATACTCAGGGTTTATCAGTTCAGTTTCTATACAAAAAAACATTCCACACAGAAGGCAGAATATAGACAAAATAAAATATCAAAATCAGTGTGGAACCATTTAAAATAAAAGCACTACATGTTAAAAATCAAAATGCAGATCATAAACAACAAAAATATAGAGTTCACAATAAAATTCACAGATAATTCTAACCACAACCTACCAACTGAACGGGCTTTATAACAGCCAGGCTTGGCATTCAAGTCAAATGGAAGTGGCAGTGGTGCATTCTCATCAATACAGTGTTCCCAAAGTCCCTGGCGAAACTTATCAGCTGTTAACCAGTTAGAAGATGCCACACATAATATCATCAACAGGATCACAATCAAACCACAGATAAAAGCTATAACCTAAACCAGAAAAAAAATTACTTCATGAGAAAACAAAAATACAACAGAAACTTATAAGAATTAATATATAAATAAATATATATATATGCAATAAATGAATTAAAAACACAAATGGCATTTATGTGCCTTTTGTAATACTAGTTGCATATATTCCTATTTCTGTTGATTTCAGACTATTTGATAAGCTTACATTTCTACAAATGTTCACTTACATAAAGCACATCATAATTTTTTAAACAAATTGGCCCAGTATTTTATCTGTCTGATTAAAAAATCTTACATGTGCAGAATCAGCCAAGTTATATAAAAGTACAAGGCTTGTACAGATGTTACATAAAAGTAGGTAAGTTAAACAAGAAAATGTCGGGGATTACTTGATCTTCCCCTTCTTTAGTGCAACCGGAATAAGCAACAATATGAATATAAAAAGGGGACAAGTTTTAAGTAACTTCTACTTGAAAATATGGATTGCATTTAAAATGATATTAAGAGAAAACAATGGTGCTATTCAGCTAGTCTTATTTCATTTAAAATCTGCTTAATCTATATGTCACAAAACAAGACAGAAATCCATTTTAAAACTGTTGAACTGAAATTATTAACTACATAACCAATAACTTGCTTTTTTGATAAAAATATCCAAAGAAATTAGGAGAGTAGCAATTTTCCCATAAGTGATTAGACTATCAAAATACTTCCATATGAAATACCAGATTCACACCATAAGTGGTTGCAGTTTACACTTCTGGTTAATACACTAATCATTTACAATCTTCACAAAAGGTTTTGGGATTTTAACTACATTTCCCAATGTTATGATATTAATATAATCATATTTTACCCTCTTAGCTGAACAAACAATGGATACTGTGTTATAGAGCACCCAGAGAGATGCACATTGGTCAAGAGGTTAATTTCAATAGCTAGTTGTTTGCCAAGTGTTAGGTGTGGGAAAAATTCACACTTCACCATATCATTCTCATCTGTTTATTTAACTGAATGGGCACTAGAAACTGAAAATCATATGCTTCCTCAGTTTGTAACCCTTACTGACCTGACTGGGTGACCACCTATCATATGTCATAATGCTGTACTATGCAACCTTAGAAACAATACATTGGTTATTCTCAAAATACAATGATAATAAAATATGGATTAAAGTTATAAGCATTATCTTAAAATATCTTTGGTTTTCTGCAAATGTACATACATATAATGGAGTTTGTTTTAGCACAAAGCTAAACGATGGGTTACCTGCCCTCTGTCCAATATAGGAAATCAAATTCTGGATCTTAGAATTGCAAATCCATACACTTACCACAAGAGATGGATGAATTAACAGATTACCTGCTAGCAGCAAATTACCTCAATTAGCATCATGCAAGTTAATTGATTAATCAAAATTAGTGTTTCTGATTATATTGATTGTCACAAATATAATCAAATTACTGAAATTACTGTTTTAATTTATTCCAACTATCCAATTAATTTAAATATTTCTATTATATATTATCTAAACACAAAGCTACATAATGGGTTATTTGTGCTCTACCCAATTTTAGCCTTATAAATTTATTTTTACTTGAAGTATGTCCAGCTTTGATGACTTAGAGCAGTGCTTATGATTTGCAGGGTGGTCTTGGTTTAATTCCCATTGCCACCAAATTTGCTTACTCCATCTTTGTTATGGCAAAGCTATTAAGATTATCTACTACTGTCATTAATTTTAAACTGGAAAGAGGTTACTTGTCTGGTAGCACTTGTAACCAACATTATATATATATTTGTATTTGAACTGATGACTAGAGGCAGGTTACTTATCTGGTAGCACTTGTTACCAATATTTTATTTATTTTTTAACTGGCGACTAGAGGAAATGGAACTGGCTGGCAGTACCTACCACCAATATTTGTTTATTTAGTTATCTTTTCTTTGTTTGTACGTACTTATAACTGACCCAGCTCTACTTAAACATGTTCTTAAGCATAAGAATGTACTTTATATACAATGTCCATGTACCTGACCTTTTGCTTCTATTATATTAAAAAGTTGATTTTCAAGTCAGTAAATACACGTATAGGAAATCATTTCTTTAAGTACTAGAAATTATAGAAAAATACTGAGTATGTCCATAAAGTCCCAAAAATCTACTTCTTTAACATGTACAATGCCCAGTAATTTTTTTAGTTATTGTATTGCTGTTGGCATTCATCTACTGGATGATATACGCAAACAGTTTGTTTGTTTGTTGTTAAACAGAAAGCTAGACAATGAGCTATATGTGCTGTGCTCACCATGCATTACAAAACCTGATTTTTAGCATTATAAGCCCAGCATGGGGGGACATGGGTAATAGCACAAGGTGACGATGTTTTTGGCTTTTCGAAATAGATATGTGAAACTTGAAAAAATGAAATATTTAAATAATTTAAAAAAACTGTGAACTTTATGATGATGAAAGAATATACGTTCAACAAGAAACTGAGCTAAAATACTGATTACTTTTTTAAGCTTACACTATCAGATTTATGGCTAAGACACCATTCATACAAATCTTACTAAGTGTGGTATTAGAGAGATTTTTCTACCTTTTTTAATGGGTTGAGGTTCTTTTAAATTAGGAAATTTGATGCATTAAACTGTCAAATTGAGAATCTTTAATAAGTGGCATAAATTTTGTTAAATAAACAAACACATACTGATGGCAGTTTTTCAATATTTTACTTTTTTTTATTTAATTTTACTTTTGTTACATAATACTTAGAATTGTGAAACGTGGTGTCAGAAAATGAAAGGTCCTTTTTACTGTTAAGTAATCATGATGTTATTATCCTCATTTACCTAGTCCCCTCAACAGACTTATATAATAAAGCGAGAATGTTGTTATTCTCAGCATTTAAAATAAATATCATAGTTTTATGGCAACCTTTATTCCATTTCAATAATCAATTTAACTGAAAAAGCATCTCTGCAGGATTGGGAATTTTACATGATAGACACAGGGCTAATATTTGGCCAAGGAATACCCCCATTTTATGTGTACTCTCTGTTTCACATATTTTATTCAAGTGAGCTTCCTGATTTTAAGACTTAAATACAGTTAAAGAGAAATCTTTTATAATTTACAACTTCCAGAATGTCCTTCACTCACACACTACCCCATATTATTGTCTGTGTAGGTCAACTATCTTAGCCATTTTACATGCAACATTCATATGTCCTATATATTTAAGGATCCAAGTAATTCTTTTAAACATTATATGTTAATTGTTTAGTTTCATTTTCAATAATGTTTTAATTATAAATGATTTCATTAAAATATTTTAATTGGCATTTTATGCATAAACTTGCTAACAAAAAAAAGGTGAAATTTTAAAAATTATTTACATTTTGCAGATATACTTGATGTAGTCATTTGCTGAATGCTGACTGTTATTTGAAATAATAACAGTGATATCTCAACAAATACAAAATCTATAGGGTCTATTGTTTGTTAAGCTTACCTTTAGAGGTCGTACCACTGTTACTGTTTCAACTGATGTAGTTGTTGACAGCATCTCTGTTCTTCACTAAAATACCAAACATTATCAAAAAAAATTGTAAGCAGCCATAATAAATTACAAAAGAAGAAGCAAGAGTATAATATATCTGAGGATTGAAAGAATAAAGACCTCTGATTTCTTTGTGTTATATTCTAGAGATAACAGGATGATAGTACATATATTGAAGATTTGGAAAAGACAAACTAGGTTATAGTTATGAAAGCTATATATTTCTAAAAAGGTGATTGACTGATGGATTGAACTGCCAATAGTAATAGTGTTCAGCACATTACAGGAGTGTTAAAAGGGAACTGATGATTTCCTGAAAGGGTGACTTTAAATTTTATTTTTCTTCAGTGTGGATATTCAAGGAATACCTTAAAGAACCAAATAGTTCTTTGTCATCTGTATGTTTTGTTAAAAAGTCTATCATTATAAAATAACTCGTATCCTGGAATTTCCAAATGATTTCTAATATCAACGTTCTCCACATCTAACAACTATTAGTAATTACTATTGTATTATAGTCTTCTATTTTGTCTAGAACCCTGAAATTATCCATTTTGTAAGTAATACTTCTAAGATTAGAGTAACAACAACTAAGGTTATTCCTGCATCTACAATATCTATCTTTAAATCTGACACTTCTCTTCAAAACTATTATATATCTTTTATGCTCTAAATTTCCTACATTAAACCTCTTCATTGCCCTAATATCCTATCAGTTTGTTTATTCCCAATTTCCTTCACCTCTATGCAAGATTAGCTTAAGCTATCTTTAATAAATGTTTTTAGCTTTCCCAAACAACCTATTGCCTAGCCAGCTTATGTGAAGCCCATCTCTGGTACACATTTCATCCTTACCCTGAAAACTATTCCAAAAACCTAACTAGCTCACCTGTTGCTCTTAGTAATTCAGTCCTGCATTTTGCATGAGGGAAAATCCCATAATCAGCCACAAGTCTATTTCTGTCCTTAAACCCCCTGAATAAGTTATTTAATTACACTTATTAAGCAGCTCTTCTGAATTACAACTTATAACACTAATCGCACATACAAACACTACATAGAGAATGCTCCTTGGTATCAGAAACTAAATGGTCAACACAGTCTTTAGTGTCCTGTACTTTAGCAAATGGCAAGCAAGCTCTAAACATTTTATGATCTTCACTATAAATAATTTAGGAGTATACTTAACAAGTCATGCTACATAGGAAAAAAAAAAGACAAAATTTATTTTCTCATAAAATCAAGTATTGAATGCTCATTCTAGTTCCATTGTTCTTGTGTTTTAGTCTTCATGTCCACTGTCAACATACTTTAGATGGTCAATCATCAATTTAACTGTAACTTGTAAGTTACCAGACAGTAGACACAAGTTTTGTGTTACTGTTAGTTTTGACATACCAAAAGGTCATGGCAGTATCTTTAAAAGTCAACAAAAAGAACTGTGAACAGTAGATTATATGTTGTACTACTAAAACTGATTTTTAAATTTTAAACCTAACATTGCCTCACTATTACTAACGTTGTAAATACAATGCATAAATACACTGTGACTTTCTATGCTAGGTAGTTTACTTCGTTCCATTTAAGCATAAATATCACAACGTCTTATTCCAATTTTTGTGTAACTGTTACTAATATTATATAACTTATAAATGTTAATAAACATTACTGGTACTACTACTACTACTAGTAGTAGTAGCACTCACTAAGCCTAGGGCTAGGCCCTAATTAACAGTGTTAATAACACTGCAAGTTTGAGCTAAATAATATTTATAGTTCATTTTTAGTTTGAAGTATTGTAGTTGTAGTCACTGTAGTAGCTAGTACAAGTAGTATTAATGGTAAATGAGCTCGAAATAAACTGGTGAAATTCAGACACTACATCTCTTTTTATAACTATTTTTTCATTTACCTGATAACAATAAACAGCCCAAAGCTTAAGCCTTAACGGCGATGTACTAGCCGAGGTTTTCGATTCCCTTGACGTCCAAACGCTCCTAGCAAAGCCCCCTCCCCTCTTCCGTGTTATTTGTCTGGTATAAATAGTTTTACTAATAAAAAAAATGCATTAAAATAATATTTTATCATATGTTGTTCGTATTATACACTAAATTGAGCATATTGTCAATACTTTTAACAGCTTTTAAAATAAATCTGAACTATTAAGTTCACTCCAGAATTAAAATAACACCTTCTTTTATTCAGACTAAAAATCAAATTTGAAATAACTAATTTTTATTAATAAATCAATTATACAACGCTGATAAGGTTCACAAGTAGTATTTCGCCGCCAGGGAATACTCCAGGATCCAATTCTAGAAAAATTCCTTTGCCCTAAGTGCATTCCGCCAGAAGTTTAAATGCACTTTTGATATCTTTATGATGACTTGTTAAGAAACAACCTGCTGCACGAATAACAAACAAACAAATAAATAAAAAATGAAGCAAAATAGTTGTAAATAGCTTATATACATATAGCAGTCGTTTCTCAGAAGCTTTGCAATTCTTTTTTCTACTTGAAGTACGCAGTTTTGCTTTTTTAAGGTATAAGATGTTGAGGTGTTTCCCGTTATATGATTTTCCGCAGAGCTGTCATTTATGCCAACTAACTGTTGGTTGTGGACTTGTAGGTTTAGAAAACACCGAATTATGTAGTGTTAATATAAAACGATGAAAATCCTGTAACCCGAGCACTTTCGAAAGGCGGACCTTTCTTCTTCAGGAGGCTTCCCGATTTGTTCCTGAAGAAGGAAGGTGCGCCTTTCGAAAGCGCTCGGATTACAGAACTATGTAGTATAATGCCCTCTCCTATCTACAACTGGGATTGTTGATTAGGCCCACTAATTGGAGGTTCGGAAATTACCGGACTATGGAGTATAATGCGCTCTTTGATGTATTTCCGGAATCATCAACAAGAAGAAACTGATGTTAATATTTTGAAAAGTACACTAACGTTTACTCACAAGACCATAATAAAAACTACGATACAAGAACAAAGCTACACAAGGGCAAAGTGTTAAGCACAGTAGCAGTACATTTCAGGTTGATAAGAGCGAGATGAAAACTTTATTTAAAAAGCTCTTATCCAACTTTAAGTTAAACTAAAACCCTAAACCTGTAATTCTCAAACTTTTCCCACTGGTGACATCCTAATCCACTTACCTTGATTTGCGCGACACCCCTGCTGCCACAAGCAACATTTTTGTAAGTTTTTTTACTTTCTTAGTTAATCTTTGTTTGACGAAACTCTCGCGATACACAGTTTAGAAATCACTGCCCTAAACTTAAAAGTGAAAACCCTAAGTTAGTGTTACGTGAAACCCAAAAGTGAAACTTAAAAACTATAAAAGCAAATAACTATATAAGCAAATGCTACACTCAAAAATAAACTAAAACATTATTCATTTACTAAAAGTTAAAGTCAAGTTAACTTTACTCTTAAACTAAAGAAAAAATAATGATAAAATTATTACTACAAAGTTTAAGAACAAAAATAAAATAAACGTTGCATTTACAGGTTTTACCAGGTCAAAACAAAGAGCCTAAAGTTTAAACAAAGTAATTTAATACATTAAATATATCTCTATACCACTCTATTGAATCCTTCTCTAATTCTAAGTCCTTTCTTACAGAGTGAACCTAACTTTTTATAGCAAAACTAAAATACTGAAACAAAACTGAGTTTGCATACGAAATACACTTCACATTTAAGGTTTGTATTCACAGAGATACCATTTTTAAAAGCGGGGAAATTTAAGTTGTTACTTGATCAAATCTTTGCATTCAAATTAAAAACTCTGAAAAATACAATAATTTTGAAAAAAATTACATATTGATTTAAGGGGTAGCAGGCCTATAGCACCATTCTGTACTACAGTATCTTAGCACAGTATTAATAACATTTGATACTTATAATGCTTATAATGACATTTCCTATGTATAAAAGACTATGGATTAGAATATTGTTGCGTCATCGAGGTCACGTGACTGGTGTGGCGCCACCTATTTTCTAGAACTATCCTGTACCTTGGCGAATGCTCTAGTGTTTACTTAGGGTAGTCTGGTATATAAAAGAGGGTGACAACGTGACGGGATAATAATGTGTGTGTAGATAGTGAGTAATTGAACTGCAGTCACAGGGTATTGTTGAAGTTAACGTTCGTTCGTTATAGTGTTTGTTTTAGCGCGAATATTGAAATTAAGTGTATCGTAAAGGTATATTCGGAAAGAATAAACCAGTTTTATTAAGTAAATACTTGTGTCGTTAAAGTTTCGTCGGAACGAAGTTACGGAAAAATCAATTAACAAACGGAGACGTAACAATATTAAAAATAACTTTCTATTTTTTGATGGCATGTGCTTTCTTCCCTACAAGAAAGTTGGTTAATTGACAATTAGCAAAACCACATTTTGCATGCTTTCAAAAATAGAGAAAGTAAGTTGTTGAAGTAACCCTTAACTTAAAATGGAAAAGTGAAATATCAACATCTGTTAACACACTACACCAAGCTATCTGCTGATTAGACCCTCTAACTGGAGATTTGAAGAATACCAGGCTATGGTGTATAATGCTCTCTCTAATCTACATAGCAGAAAAGTCAGTTGATTACCAATTAGCGAACCTATATCTTGTATTTGTTCGAAAAGTTGTTAAGTGTGTGAATGTAAGCATTTAAACTAAGAACTCTGAAAAGTATACAAATTTCACTTGTCTTGTATGCTAATACAAGAGAGAAGAAGTCATTCCATGAAAGCTACTCCAAACGTCATCACTGGGAGCCATGGTTCAACATGGATCAGCAAGTACCATATGTAGCATCTGCATTAAAAATGAAAGCTAATGAAGAAGAGGCTAGACTATTGTCTAAAAAATGTCACACAAACCAATGTCCCTATATTTGACTATAAAATTATATGTTCCATGTGTTGAAAAGATAAATTAAGAGTAATAGATACAGGTATGATAAACTAATACATATTCAAATGTACCAGCTTCAAGACACAATATACAAAAAAGAAGAAGCTGTTTGGAAATAAGGAACTATTTCCAAAAATATAGAGCACTGTAAAACAGTGTAATGGAAGGAAGATTTCGTATCTTTAAATTGCCTTAATTTTCCTTAGAGTAGTTTGTAGGAACTGCAAAAACAGGTGTATTCAAGAGATACTGTATTGCAGATCAGTGTCTTGTTTTCTTTGTCTTTGATTTAGTATTAATCAAAAGAGAAGTCAGGTGGGTGTCAAGTTTTTATGTATGGATGGGCCGAATTCTCTAAAGTAAGTGTCCATGACTTGTTGGAAATAAATTTCAACAATAAATAAACGATAATGCAGTCTACTTGTTTTAAAATAATATACTAAAACAAGTCAAATATATATACAAATGGTCGTTACACTGTTGGTTACCACTTTGATGTTCAGAGCTTTAGATAATCGTCTCTTTTTCGTCAAGTCGACACAGTCGGGTTCATTTACTTAAGAACACAATTTTAAGAGACGAATTATTCTTCTATACTTTGTTATTACAATACAATCTGTGATAATTTCAGTCTAAAATCACTAGTATAACCGTTTGTTACCACAGTTGTATCCAGAGCTTTAAATAATTGTCTCTTTTTCGTCAAAGTCCACACAGACTGGTTCAATTACTTTAAAACACAATTGACAAGACAAATTATTTTTTCTCTATTCTGTTAATTTCACTCTAAAAACTGCCACTATACACTCTTTATGGCTAATCTCACAATCATGCAGTCTAGATCTATCTAACTCTATATAACTACATTGTGGATGCGTACTTATAGCCCGACAGAAACCTTGAACATTCTACACACCACGTGATATTATGATGCAATAATACTTATTTAAAACATCGAGTAAAAATTAGAAGGTCCTAATAACATGATACAATAATACAACGATCACCAATTCATAACTATTTGACTATACAACATATGACTCATAAACAGTTACGTAAACAAACTTGCAATAAACTATTGCTTATAAAAATAACTAAATTTAACTCTCGCATTAAAATTAAATCGAAACAGTCGTGTATATCTAACAGCCTTCATGGATTACCCAGATATGACACTATCAAATAGTTTCAAAGTCTAGCTGGCCATTTGAACAACATTGCCTAATTAAGAAACCAATGGGCTTAAAGCTGAGACCTGTGACAACTATCAAGCATTGGTAGCTGCTCTATTCTACAATTTTGGAGCAACACAGCAGAAGGAAGTATCCAAACCAAAGTTCTGGAAAGAAGATACCTTAGCCAAACTTTCTGAAGATTTGTAAAGGCTTGCTTATTTATCTTACCTGGATGATCCATGTGAAATATGAATTCATTGGTACGTGACGATTATATAGTAAGCTTTCTAGTTATTGATGGAACATGAATCCAATAATGTGCCAGATATACAACTAAAGACATAATCTAGAAGCCACTGGACTATCAGATCAAGTAATATTGAAATATCAATAAAACCGCAAAACAATAAGTGTAACATGAAAGGCCATATTTTCTGAAACTACAGACAAAAGTCTGTATGAAATAGAAACTCCTCTCAAAAGATGTCAGAAAGAAAGAGAGAACTGTTATAATCGTGGGAAACATGGCCATTACAGCTATTAATAACAGAAGCAGACAATTCGCTAATAATGATTCTCAGAGCCCAACCAGATCAAAAAACAACAAATAGCTAGTCAGATATTGACTTCAAGATAAATTAGTTGGACTTATGGAGCAAAGGTCAGCTGAGAATACTTCATTTTCCCCAAGAGAGTTAAAGAAACCAGTCCACGAGTCAATGGGTTTATCAATGGGAATCCTTGAAGTATATTGATCGATACTGGTTCTACAGCTATAATGATTCGGCCTGGTTTGATAATGATAGATGAGAAATTGCTTCAGAAGATGAAGAAAGAAAATAGATTAATGTAAATAGCAATTGAACATAAAGTTCCAGCTAGAGGAAGGATGGAAGTTACTCTTATCATAGACTATTTCTCTATGTCCCCATTATGTGTGGATAATTGACAAAAAGTTGCACTGATTGGGAACTGACTTCATGTAGATACATCGATGTGAGGTTAAACTAGCTTCATATAGCTTCACTGTCTAAGAACATGAAATCCCTGTGCACTACCTGATAGTTACTGCAAAATAGGCTGAACTTCTAGTAATAACTAGGAGGGCAGTATTGTATTACCAAGAACACATCTCTCCATAATGGGAATAAATTTATATCAAGTGGTATGGAATAGTAGAATTAAATACTGAAGCATGCAATGAGGGATTAATGATTGGAAGAACTCTCGTAGATCTGAAGAATCAAGATGTCATCATTAGAGCTATGAACACAACAAATCATAAAATTCGTGTAAAGTTTGGATGAAACATTGCAAGATATGAAGCTATACAGGAAGTGCTTCCACATCAAAGAACATCAGAAGTAGTCACCTTTGAGACAATAGATGAAAAGTCTAATATTAAATACGCATATTATGACAGCTTACCACCTCACTTACATGAGCTGTATAACTAGAACTGGAGAGGTCTTACAGCTCATTAATGCTATAGATTACATCATTTTCTCATGGAATAAAGATACTTTCTCCAGTGTACCTCATGACATAGGTTGAAAAAAATATAATATCTCATAAGACTCATAATGGAGATTCAGCCCTAATACATCACTTACCCAGACGATTCTCACTTGTAAAGAAGGGGGTGAGGCTTTCAAAGAGATAGAGCTATGAAGGAGCAAGGATGAATAGAGCTGAGTACTAGTCGTTGGGCATCACCTATTATACTTGTGACGTCGAATGGCGGGTTCACAAAATTCTGCATAGATTACTGGATAGTGAATGAAGTCACAAAAAATGATACCTACACACTGACAGAGAAATATTTTAATTTGGATGCTCTATCTGGATGAAAATATTTTTTAACATTAGATCTTAAGAGTGGATATTGGCAAGCAGAAGTCGAAAAAGCATAAAACAATTGATATTAGTACTTTTCAGGTTAAATACCTTTTCAATGCATTCTCCTTGTTATTTCTAACTTTGTTATTTCGTGTTATTATCCAGTTTGCTGAATATATACTATCCTTTTTACCCTCTCTTTCAAAAGTCTCCCAGAGGATAAACGGTAAGTGCTGAAAACTTGGTTTTTATACCTATGGTGAGCACAGCACAGATAGCCCATTAGTTTTGTGCTTAAGTACAAATAAACAAACATAAACTTTCTTCCAAAATTCCTATCATTCGAATTTTTTGAAACAATCTTGACTATTTTAAAATATTCTCTATTTCATAATTCAGCAACTCAATATGAATTTGCGTGTAATGTTTAAAACCTGAAATAGTTATTTTAAATTGAAGATTGTGGTACAATTTTTTCTCTTTAACATATGTCTAAGAATTTCAGATCTAATAATGTTTTATAGCATTTATAAGACAACTTTTAAGTTTTCTTTAAAATTTTAAGAATCATTTTACCACACTTGTCTGTTACTATTTCATTTATAGATTTAACTTTGGGGAGTCTAAAAAGAAAAATAAATATAAAATAGTCCACCAAAAACAATTCCAACATTATAAAGAATTTAACTTACTATTGGTTCATTTTTTCTTTTTACCTTAATATAAAAATTAAAAGCTCCTAATTTAGACATTTATGTTTTGGGTAGCAGGCGATTTGTCAATTGCTCAAAAAGCAAATTGGAAGGATACTGAAACTAAACATAAGGACAATTCACGTAGAAGATACTATATGTAGCACTACAAGAATAACTTGTATTATAAACCACTAAGCAAGTAGAAAGAAGACAGCCTTTACTGTGGGAAGTAGGATGTGACAGTTTGTTGTGTTACCATTTGAATTAGATGAAGCAGCTGCTACATTTCAATGACTAATGGAGAGTACTTTCTCTGAATTCCCTTCAAATGTCATATCCATCTATTTTTGATGACATAATTATATATGGGAATAAATATGATAATCCTTATGATGAGATAAAGATTTTTTATTATTTTTTGGTTTAGTTGAGAAAAAGAGAACTTTAACTTGAATCATAAGATGTATGGATTGCTTTTCGGGACACATAGTCAGCAGAGAGGGAGTATCTATAGACCCATTTAAGATCAAATCTGTCTAGAATTGGCCAATACTAAAGAACTTCTGTGAAGTAAGAGGATTTCTTGGACTATGCTCTTAATATCATTGTTTTGTAGCATAATTCTCTGACATAACTCATCCTTTACTCAAAAACTCTTAAAATAGTTGTTGCAGTACTGATTGTGAACAGACATTCAACATATTAAAAAATAATTAACCACTACTCCTGTATTGGTATACCATATCATTGAAGATCCATTCATTTTAAATAAAGATGCTCGTAATTTTGCAGAGGAAACATGATATCACAAGTACAATGTGGAAAAGAATATATGATTACCTACTAAACATGGCAATTAATGCTGCAGAACAAAGGTACTGTATTACTCTGAAAGAGCTACTAAGTCTGGTTTGAGCTTTAAGTCATTTCCATCACTGCCTATATGGACAAAAGTTTATACTCGAGATAGATCATGCAGCATGAAAGAGGCTGGTGAACTTTCACAATTCAGAAGGCCAGATAGCAAGATTGCTACAAAAACTCCAATAATACAGCTTTAACATTGTGCATCCCCTAGATGGAACTGTGGAATTTTGATGCATTAGCCCAAAGATCATGTGTTATTGAAGAATGTAAACACTGTGAAATGAGGGAAGCATAAGATATTAGATATAACCAACCTAAAGTACAACAGAGTATAGTCCAAGATGTGATCACTGTTGGTTATACAAGACTGTTTAGTTTAAGAGTTATTATTTAGTTTATTTAGTGATTTAATATTTGATGATTATTTAGTTTTTATAACAAAAGTGTTCAATGTTAATTATTTTAAAAGCGACAGTTGTGACAAGTTTTGTTACATAACTTGATAGATTCGTACCTTGTGTATGCAGTTTAATTGTTGTATTAGGTTTCGTAATATTGTTGATGTCATCTTACGTGAAGCTTCTAAGTTTTCCTCGTTGTGTGTAATATTGTTGTCACTAGGAAGCTAGATATTTCTAGATGTTTCTGTCGTGTGTTATAAATATGTGCAGATACAGAGATGAAATTAAGAAAGCAAGTTTAGTGAGAAATAATTAGACAGATCTAGACTGAGTGATTGGCAGTTTAGCCGTGACTGGCGATTTCTAAAGAAGTTAGTAAAGGAGTTAAGTCAGAAAACATTGAGTTAGTGAAAGTGAAGTTAGATTGCATGATTGTTAATTTAGCCATAATGGGCAATATCTAAACTGAGTTTCACAGTGGCATTGTAATAACAGAGATGAAGGAGAATAATTTGTCTTGTTAAATGGTGTTCTAAAGTAATTGAACCCGCCTTTGTGGACTTTGACTAAAAGGAGACAATTATTTGAAATTCTGGATAAAAGTGTGGTAACTCACAGGGTGAGGTAAATGAATCTACCGCATATTGTGCAGCAAGAAACACAGTAGAAAAAAATAATTCGTCCTGTCAATTGAGTTCTAAAGTAACTGAATTAGCATGTGTGGACTTTTGACAAGAAAAATAATTATTTAAAGCTTTAGTGTAAAGAATTTTTGTACATATTGTGGATTGTGTACATAACAAGTGAATTGTGTGCTGTCCGTTTATTGTTCGAATTTATCGCCAACAAGTCACAGCCATCTAGTATTTGTTGTATTAATGAGAAATCAAGGATTGAGTCAGTTGAGTGCCAGTTAGACAATGAGAGTTCTTGCATTTGTGATCCAGTTAGAGTTAGATAACAAAACTTAGTGTGTTTGTGATTGAAATTCTGCAAGTAAGTTTTACTTATAGGAAATAGAAAATGAGAATGCATTTATTTGAGACTAATTTAGTGCCCCAGTGATATAATGGTAAGTCTGAGGACTTATAACACCAAAAACTAAGTTTTAATATTCATGGTGGACGCAGCACAAATAGCTCGCTGTATAGTTTTGTGCTTAACAAGGAACAATCAGACTCGGTTAATTAGTCATCGTATTTGTTATTGGTTGATTAGCGAGGAATTCTACAATTTAGTACAAGTATATAATTAAGTTTTGCATGCATTAGTTTCAGAATATTTGTTGAAACGTTATTTGTGAAGTTAGTCTGACATGTGAACGTAATTTATATCAAATTGTATTATCTTGAAGATTTTCAGTTGGGTGCATTCATCAAGAGTTTATCATTTTCAAGCAGTTCGAGTAGTATCTGTTGTGTGTCAGAGGTTGGTACAGTAGTGAATAGGTTGGAGACATCGTATCTGATCATTGTGTCTTGTGATGTTCTTGTGGATACTAAAATGGACTGAGTTCTTAAAATGTGAAAATGTTTTACTTATTAATTGTAATATTACTACCAGATATCTTATTAACAGATGGCATAGTGAATCTTTGCAGTTAACTACAAGACAAAGAGGCTAGCCTTGTTTGTGAATCTTAGGTAAACTAGATGTGTGAGGTGGCGTTGTGGTGCACTTGTATTTGTTTGATGTTTCTGTTCCAACTTCTTACTGACGTTCCTTGGCGAGTTGGTTAAGTCCCCCTCCCTTTCTGCTAGCTATTGTGTTAGAACTCGTCTTCTGTAGAAGCCATGTTCAGCTAGAATTTGTAACCTGTTAGTTTATTCTTCTTTGTCCATTATCACAGTGGCATAACCTTTGTATGTTGGTAGAATTTTTATAGTTTTGTCTTTAAGTTTCTAAGGAAATGTTTTATGCTAGGTTGACATCGTAATAAGGTTTATATTTCATGTCTTTCTAGGCTGTTGACTTTCTTTTCATTCTGATCTTTTTCTTCTTCTCCTGGTAGGTTGTAAATTATAACCGTCTATGGTTGTAGGTGTATATTTAGGGTGTATATTTTGCTATGTGGTGGAACGATATTTAGTTCTTTACTTAGTACACTTTTTTGAAGTTCTGCTAATGATTTTATTTAAGTTTATTATTGTACGTTTAAGTGTGTCTGTAGTATTGTGAGTATTCTTATTTTGAGAATCAATGAATGCATTCAGTTTCTTTACGTAATGTAACATGACGTACCTATAACAAAGGATCATTTGTACTTCAAGGATGTCCTTGCACACCCACACTTTACTTTTGAAGAAATCATCGATTTCTATTCTGTAAAGTGCTTGCTTCAACTGCTCCCGTCAGCAACTCATTCCATAAACCAAATATCTTGGCTAAATTACAGAATGTATTAACAGGAGCCTACCATATCGTTTCCATATCTCAAACTTGTGTCGTTTCATCCTATTGTCTTCAGAATATAGCACAAATAAATCAGAAGACCTTATCCTTCGATCCTCCAGATAATCTTATAAACTTCAATAAAGTCATCTCTTACCTTCCTTTTCTCAAGTTAAGAAAGCCCTTTCATCCCTGGAATCATCCTAGTAGACTTCCTCTGAACCCTTTCCAATATATCAATATCGTTCTTAGATAAGGAGACAAAACTATACAAAGTATTCCATGTGAAGCCTAACAAGTGATTTATATAAAGAAATAACTGCTCCTTTTGACTTGTAATCAATAAGCCTATAAATACATCCTAAAATTCTATTGGCTCTTTAACTAGCAACAGAGCACTGCTTTGATGGTTTGTGTGATTTAATTATCTTCCACTATGCAAAAATTTGCTTGTACAGTCATGCTATTGAGTTCCCATTTATATTAGATGTTTGATTTAAACTTTGGTAACCCAAATGCATTACCTTGCCTTTACTATAATTAAAAGTCATTACCTAAATATTTGTCCAAATTGCTAATTGATTAAAGTCATTCTGAATTACAACAACATCCTCGATACAGCTAGAAATACTCAAGAATTGAATGTCATCAGCAAAAAGAACAAAATTATTAGTTATACCCTTCTCAATATCATTAATATATACAAGAAAGATCAGAGACCCAAACACAAACCCCTAAGATACTCCACTAGTAACAAGGGTCTAATTTGACTAAACTTTAGTAATAAATGAATTTCCTTAGCGCGTGTATGCGTATGTTGGTAAACAGTTTGAATAACCGTGCGTACCTTGATAAGAGTTTGTAGTGTCCATTGTGTAACCTATCTTCTGCTATAAACTTTTGTTGTTATGCTTTGTCTTGTGTTTATTTACACGGTGATGGACTTAGTGTTACTAAGTTCTGAGTTAATCTTTGATATCATGGGGTGCTAGTACGTAAGTTAACCTTAAGTCCTTTAGGAATTATCTTAGGCTGTCTACATTTATGGAGGGAGGTTGGATGGTTATCTATTTCAACTAAATTATAGTTGAGTCTTTCTAAATTCATAAATTACTTATAACTTCCAGGACCTTACTGGGTCATTACATACTCACGGTCAAAGGCTTCTGTGAACACATACAGAGTATATGTAACTAGCTTAAAGTCTGAATAATATTCAGTAACCACAATAAAATACGGTTGCAATTACTACACACCAAACCCTCTAAAGAACCAATGGAAAGCAAAACATCACGTACAATATATCTTGTTAATGTGTACTTCAATGCATTGGAAAAAACAAACAAAAACAAAGTTAGTATTGATGAGCATAACAATTATAGAAGACTTCTGTAATACCGATCTATCTGCAAAAGCCCATTATGACAGAGAAGAAGACCACACAATAAAATGAAATAATATGAGAAAAAAAAATTCAAAAGAAACCTTCTACATACAACTAGCTTTTAATACACTCAGCCAACCTAACACAAAAGTAAAAATCAAACAAACCTGGATACCTCTCCTGAAAGCATTATAATAATTAGTTGAGTCAAGTCATATTAGGTTAGACCAGGGGTGGGAAATGATTTTCGTAGGGGAGCCACTCCATGAATTTTGGTTAGTTGTCGCGGGCAGCACATTTCTACTGCATTAATTGAATTACCCGGGGCCGGATTTAGCTGTAGTGTAGCCCTGGGGCACTAAACTTGTGAGAGGTCCACTATTATACTGAGCAAAATTTTTGTTAATGTATATATATATATATATACAGATAGATATATTAAAATAACAAACATAATGCTTAATTCTGAATTTATTACAGTTGAAACCCACCAGTGGCACAGCAGTATGTCTGCAGACTTGCAACTCTAAAAACTGGGTTTCGATACCCGTGGTGTGCAGATCACAGATAGCCCTTTATGTAGCTTTGTGCTTTCGTTGAGCCACCGTAGTAGAGAACTATTGTTCGGAAGACTAGTATATTTAAACAGTTCTTTCGTTCAGGAGGTTACCGAGCAGGTAAAGAACGAAATGAACGGTTCCATAGAGCTCGCGTGACGCCATATCCTCTTAATTCTGAATAAAGATTGTCGAAATACATCAGTAGAGTGTATATGGTGAGTGGTTCAGGTAAAAAAAAAATCTTCAATCTGAGCCAAACGATGTAAAAACTCATTCTACATATTCAAAGGCTAAGTGACTTGATCGAATATGCTATTAATGACCTAGTTTTGGCTTCTTTTTTTTTCGTTGTTTTTGCATTCGTGAACGTCATAAATTCAGAATCGATTAACAGACTGACGTCACTCATGCGTAAAGCCATCTTACTTAGAATCTTGTGTGTTTTGCAGAGAACCCCTGAATTTGTTGGTGAAATTTCTTTGCTTGAAAGTCTGTGTAAGAAATGGAGATTTATGGAATTAGATAGATTAACTATGGGAAATGTAGGTGAATGGGAGTAAAATTAAATACATGATCAGTTTCTGGAAATAGAAATAGATAATTATATCAACAGGAAGAGAGCGAGAGAATAAATAGATAGATGAATAAATATTCAGAAGGGTAGATAGGGAAGTGGAAGGAAAAAATAGAATATAAAATAGCTAATTAAAAAATAGAAAATCCGAAGGTTTGTTTGTTTGAAGTTATACACAAAGCTACACAATGGGCTATCTGTGCTCTGCCCGCCACTGGTATCGAAACCCGGTTTCTAGCGTTATAAGTCCGCGGACATTCCGCTGTTTCACTGATGGGCCAAATCCGAAGGAAGAAACTGCAAGAATAAACGACCAGATAACTAAATAGAAGAGTGAGAGGAAGAAATAGTGTAATAAACAACGAGAGAAATAAAAAAAGAGAAAGAGTATTGGAGGCATAAATATCCAAAGAAATAAACAGAAGACTAGGAGGAAGGAGTAGATTAGGATTGTTTTTGTGAATTACGCGGTTAGCAACAGCATTTACCTGATCCGCTATTTCTTTAACAAATACCTTATTATAGTTACAAAACAAAAAGCTTGGACCCCAGAATTTCATATCTGTCAAATTATTTTTGTTTGAAACTACTTTTAGGACAGCTTGTCCCATTCTAGATAATTCTTCAGCTGCCCCAAATACATAAAATCCTTGCAACAAAAAAATAGCTATAAAAGATCAAATCTTAACAAGTAAATCGACTAGACGTCCAACTGTGTCAATGTTTTTTTCCCCCGAATGAGAAGCAAGCATAAGTTAATTTCAGAGTTTCATTGCCTTAATCAAACCTTCATTAGCCTGTTCTGAATCACTCAGCGAAACGTTTCAGCATACTGGTGAGAAAGTTTTTTGAATAAAAACCTGTGTTAAGCACTGTGCCCTGCCCATCACTGGTATCGACATCCGGTTTCTAGCATTGTAAGTCCGCAGACATTCCGCTGTGCCACTGGGGTGGGCATGCTCCCTGAATAGACCGATTGTGATTATATAAACTTTCTTCTATTTCGGGAAGTATATACATTGAACGCATACAAACCTGTGCTTTTTATTTATATAACAATATGTAAAAAAAAAAAATAATAATCTCCAAAGCACGCACATTTAAGTGGCCAATATACGCATTTAGTACCTAAGTCGTCAAATTGAATAATATCATAACCTCTCCCTTATCCTGCATTTCAACTGGAGTTAAAACGTGTGCGTTTGTCCGTCTTAACACTTTTATACTGCTTTATGACGCATTATCTAAACCATTATTTGACAAAAAATCTATGTATGTGTGTCCGTTTATAACGGACGAACCGCTGGACTGATTATCACCAAACCTGGTATCTACCCTCAAGAAGACCCCCCTCCCCGTGGAGTGACATACAGGGACGACGTTCGAGTCTATTTCTTCGTGTGTTGAATGGGTAGATCAGCTAGTGTTGCTTATAAAACAAATTAACTTCTAATATTAATATATCACCCAACATTTCGCATGAAATTAACTATCATTAAATAAATAGTGATATGCATAATGTAAGCAAGAGAAAGTTTAGTTAAATATCTCAACTGAGAAACGTATTCATTTAATGTTTCATTTCAAAACTGTAACTTTTATAACGTCTTTTAGAATTTTGGTTTTTTCTCGTGATTCTCCACATTCTTTCTCAAAGTCACTTTTTGTTTGTCTCTAAAGAGTACCTTAAGATGGTATGAGGGTTTTATTTGAACGTGGTAGATATTCAGTTTAAAAGTTCAGACTGATTACGTTCTAGCAGACAGATACAGCGGTCAAAGTTTGGAAGTCTGTATCTGGAGGAGGAGAGGGGGGGGAGGCGACAGTGCCTAATAGTAAATGATTTGACCACACAGTTCAAGAGTCCAAGTAGGGTCAAAACAACAGATCAAATTTAGTCTTCAGAGTTTATCATATCACGTTTGCATGGTGAAGAGTAGATTCTGCACAGTCCAGGACAGTAGATGTATCTATCGGTCTTCTCAGACCTCACTAGCTGTCCCAGTTCTTCCTCCTTACTTATTTGACCTAGGATGTTTTTCCATTAACATTGTCTTCATATGAGTTTTCGTTATTTTGGAGATCTGATGTTTAATTACCATCGGTAAAAGGTTCACAACGCCCAGATCCACCTAATTGTGGAAAGTTAGCTGCAATTTCAATCTTGTTCTGCGAAGATGACTTTTCGCGTATAATCGTACGCTCCTCATCTTAGTTCCCCCACAAAATTTTAAATATCTTATATTATATACCCTTTGTTCCATATAGCTAGGGGAGGGGGCTCTCCTTAGCGAATTTCTTAGTTGGGGGTTTGGCCCCCCTCTTACTTTAACTACCGGATAGGTATATAGATGGAGATAAGGGTTTCGATGTATGGAAAATATCGGGTTGTGTTTATTTATATAAACAACGTTAATCTGACACAAATTGCAATAGAATTCAATAAGGTTAAGTTGGAAATTACTCTGTTTGTTAAATAAAAAAATTAAAGTACAATAACTAACTGGATGATAATCAATGATCAATAATAATTTCAGTATATAACCAACAATTTAATTATATGAAATTGTAATTATGTATGACATTTTATGGTTGATACACAAAACTAAATAAATGTTTCATGACATTTTGTATTTACGAAAAAAAACTAACCTTGGTAACTTGCGTTTCTTTTGGGGGACAAAGTGAAAAATGTATAAGTGTGTTTAATTAATAACTTAAGTCAGTACATGCGATATCCTGTTTGTTGATTCTTGAAAGAAAGGACAAAGATCAAGGTATCTAGGAGAGGTTTGTTTGTTTGTTTCCGGATATTCGCGCAAAGCTACTCAAGGGCTATCTGCTCTAGCCGTTCCTAATTTTGAGCTTGTATTCTAGAAAGAAGGCAGCTAGTTAACAGAACTCACCGCCAACTCTTGAGGTACTCTTCTCTGACTAAATAGTGGCAATTGACCGTCACCCTTATAACATACCCACGGTCCAGAAGTGTGGATCACGATTTTTTTTGGCGGTAAGAGAATTCGAGCGCAGACTTACAGATCTATAATCCATCACGCTAATCACTGGCCACAAATCGTCATGACCTATTCTGTAATGAAAGTTTTCGTCGGGCCTATCTGTTAAATATGTTAAAATAATTGTTTTATAATTATATACACGAAAACACTGGTGTTGTGGGTATCATAAAGGAGTTTGTAAAAGAATGCTAATGAAATCGTGAATGTAAACACACCATGGATAAGAGAATTGCACAGCCAAAGTTGTGATGAATTGAAAGGATAAATAAAAAGACAGCAAGAGCAGCATACAACTGTACAAGTGAGACGAGAAATATAGGTGTAAGCATTGTTAACTATAATCTATTGGTTAACGCTCCCTAGCAGATGTTTCTAGAAAATTTGATAAATTGCTCATAGTCCGAACAAAGTCTGTCTCCCTCTACTTAGATGTTCGAATATTCCATCTGTAAGTATACACTAATATAATTTGTCAGCTTATAAAAATTGCACGTGACAAAGAAACAACCATACTGGTATATCATAAAAAACCTGATATGAAAAAGAAAAGACAAACAAACTTGCTACTTATACGTGGAATAAATATACCAGAGATAATGCTAGTATTATTTGTAAGATAAAATTAAAGGGAAATCGACAGCTCTCAACGTAAAATAATTATGAAAACAAAGTCAAATGATAATAGTGTAACAATGAAAATGCTCTTCCATATAGTCTAAGATATGCAATCATTAGGGAAAAAAAAAGTTTACAAAGCAATGTAAGATTTGAATACACAATATCTGTACCATACTAAACACTGAAAACAAAATTAAATTTTGAAAAATTATAGATGAAATACGTTTTAAATCCAAAATATTTAGTTTTTGTGCTAAAAAAGTAATGAGTGGCTAGTTTTACACTATACATCAAAACTATTATTTCACGTCCGATGATCTTATCTTATTATCCAAGCAAACTCTAAGAAGTGTTGTGCATTTAAATACGATAAAAAGAATTAGTAAAGGGAAAAAATACACTGGTACAAACTAGAACAGATTCTTGAGTATCAAGGAAATTTCAGAAGAAAATTTTTAGGTTGGATCCTAAATGAACGATAAAGAACACACAAGATTGAAAAATTAATTTCAATAATCAAGTAGAAAGACCTAATTTGTATAAAAGTCTATACTTTAGAATACTTAAAGAAGACACTAGTCTAGTGTTCAAAATTGGCTAGTTTGTACAGATGTTTAACCTTTTTATTGCTAAGAATCGTGTGTGTTACATAAATGTTAAAATTAATTGCTAGATTTAGGGTAAACAAATCTCTTATGCAGATGTCTAGTAAGTTTATGATTATGACTACTGTGAATATTTTTGATATTAAATTAGTTAGCTATATCTCCGCCCCCCTCAAATTTCCAAACTCAATGCACCATAATAATTTTGAGAAATTCAGAAAAATGTTTTATCTAATCTTAATGGTTATCAAAATGTTAATTCATAGGATGAAATTATGGAATAGTACATATTTAACTATTACAGATTGTAGGGAACTAAGCGCATCTTATCAGAACGATTTACATATTCTAATAAAATAACGTGTCGTCACACATACAAACTTTGGCGTAACTAGCGACGTAGCGCCTATGTATTTAATTTTGGCGAATTTCTGATAATTCAACAGCGCTAGAAGAACATTCGTTTCGTATGATTGTTAAATGATGTAGAACAAAAACACGATACTTCGAAGAAAAGAGTCTTGAATGCTCTCTCTTTGGAAGTGGAAAGATGCGTACAGCAGAGTATTTAGGACAGAAATGGGCTCTGTATTCACATCACAAACTAATCTTGAGCAGCGCCTTCATACAAAAAGTAAAGGCGTAAAGGCTATCTTTACGAAAAGGAATCTTCCGACTCAACAAGTCATTACGATGAGGCTGGAAACATTTCTGTACCATGCATACTTCGGAATCAAACATTGTTTTTAAGAGGAATATTGTCGAAGAAACTAGAGTCACAACAATCCCCTTAGACCACATAACTGTCATGTCCTCCAATGCAATTCTAGTGAAATTTTGCTTTTGATCTGCTAATTAAACACACATGGTCATGAAAGCCAACGTCCAGGTACAAGGCAGAGTAAGTTGAATGCTATATAGCCGTCTTTCGTGGAAGTTTTTTATAAAGGAAATTACAAGGTCAGGTGTAATCAAACCGAACACGTCCACGATGGAAGAAGTACTAAGGGCAGCACGAGTCTGGGTGAATCTCAACAGTGCATTTGCAAATTATTTTAGTGGCCCCAAAATATGTATTATTGTTATTACGTACAGATATCCAGCTTAGGGTTATTTAATCTATAAAAATCAAATGAAGCAGCTGGTTGAAGCATAAAGAATTTTAAATGATACCTACGAAAGTGTATGAATTACTGTTTTAGTTAATTAGACAGTTCATCACTTAATTAACCTAGTGTTTAAGTAGCTCATTTTAATTCCGATTTATAGACAGCTTACTATTCATTAACTTAATTGTATTAAATTCTTTGTGTATACAATCTAGTACTGTGTTTTCATTGTATTTATTTATTCGTGTACACAGTCTACTATATATTTATTTTATTGCATAGATACTCTACTATTTATTTACTCAAGTGCTTGGAAACTATTAAACAAAGTATACAATTTATTAGTTTCATTGTGTACATAGTCTATTATTTATTTGTTCCTATATGTAATCTGACCACTAATGGTTTCATTTCAGTGATTTTGTTGTATTGTTTAAACAGTCTACCATTTCTTGATTTCATTGTGTATACAGCCTGCTATTTATTGACATTTTGTTTAAATATTTTACTATTTTATTGATTCTTTCGTACAGAGAGTTTAAACTTATTGATTACTTTGTGTAGACGGGCTTCAATTGAGTTATATCACTTTTCACACCTTTAACTATTTACGCGTTTACTGCATGGACACTACTGTGTAGTAATTTCATTATTTAGACAGACTTATTTATTTGTCTACTGTATATTAATTGTTAGTGTAAACACTATACTGTTTATTGATTCCTTTGTTTTGAAAGTTCAGTTTATTTCCGTCACTGTATAAACAGTATACTATTCATATATGTACTGTTTTGAAATGTCTTCTACTCACATAATAATCCTATATTTATATAAGAATTGTAAGAATATATACCGTTAATAATGATATTAATCTATTATTGTGAATTAAACAGCCAGACAAGCTGTTTATAATACTATAAAATAAATGTGAAGCCAATCTACCACTATATTTACCACTTGTTAATGAGTTATACCGGTTTCGGGAGATTCTATCCCTCATCAGCAATTTGGACAAGGGCTAATAAAAAGAATATGACTAAACTTCATATAGTTTTGGAATAATTTTATATTTATAAAATCTCTAGAAAATACAGCATTGATGCTACCAACTTATCCTTGTGAATTATTCAGCTGACAAACTGTTTAAGATGCTAAAACATCAATGTGAAGCCCAATCTATCATTCAATTTACCACTTACCATCTTATGTGGTAAATTGAGTGGTAGAGTGGGCTTCACATTGATGTTTTCAAATATACGACTATTTAGTGACTTGTGCAGATCGTGTATCCACTACGTACCTAACTTTTTAGCAGTTTATTTCAATAAACAGTTAACTATTTAATAAACTGATTATTTAGATAGTCTGATACTTATTGTTTAGTTTGTAAACAACATACTTTATTTTAATATTACTGTTGAGGCAATCTACTTTTCATTTTATAGACAATCTCTTATATATATATGATTTTGTTATATATATGCAATATATTATTTATTGATTTCAATGTGCTGAGTGATAATTATTCAACAATTTTATTGATAACAGTTAAATATTTAGTAAATTGGTTTATGTACATTGCTTACAAATTATTGATTTCATTGTATAAATAGTCTATCATTTATTTATTTAATTATATAATCTATTATTTATTGATTCCGTTGTGTATACAATCTACTATTCTTTATTTCATTGTGTGTACATTCTATTTTTTATTTTTCTGTTGTAGAGACAATTTACTATTTATTGATTTCTGAAGAAATGGTGTTTATCAAAAAATATTTCATAAGGCCCAATAAAGAGATTAATGTAAAACACGAACACTAAAGTCGAACTCTTACAACTTGCTATAATTTGCTTTCGCTACAAAGATTTATAATAATATGATAATACCCTATTCAGGTAAATTAGCCACCATCATATAAACAATACATCCTTAATTCAAGCGTTCGTTTTGTTTTCTATATGTAGACGATGTTTGTTGTGATTTTAAAAACAAAAATGAACAAACATTATTCTTTCCAACACATAAAGGGAGACAATTCGCTGATGGAAGGTGAAAATAACTTCACAATACATTTTCTAAATGTAAACATCACACAAGTACGCTAAAGTTTCAACACAAAAATCCCCCCACCCCCATAAAAATGTATGTATAGTGGAAACTACATAAATTGGTTTTCAAACCATACAATTCACCAAAATATTTAGCACACTAAAAGGTCTAAATTTAACATATACCACATGCAACACCAACGGCATTGACAAATAAATCACACACTTAATCCAATGTTTTACTAACATTAACCAATTCCTTTCTAAAGTTGTTATACAAACAGTAAATTGATTTAAAAAACACATATAAGCCGATATTAACAGACAGACAAAATAAAAATAACCAAACCCACCGAACCTAACTGGAAGCACGAGTCCTTTTGTATAAAATGTTAGAATATCCCTTATAGAAGTCTGATAAAAGTTAACATGAAATCATGACGGCATAACAACTAGGTTCCTGTTCACTCCAGAAAGAAAAATCAAATACATCGAACCCAAACCTCCAGAAAGTTTACAAAATATGACGCAACAGATGTCTGGTCTTTTAAATAGGTAAAATGGGACACAAATTACACACAGTGATAAAAAAAAGCACTCTATCTAATGAATAAACACATAGGTAAAAACAACTATAATAATGAAACATGAACCAGAAGAATCAGGGAAATTATACTAAATAAAATTAAAAAATGTACTTTCAACAAACACCCAGGCATTCCTGTGTATATATCTTTTTTAATTACCATTTCCTCAGATTATTTTCAACCTAACCAAACTCCTGCTACACACACACACACACACATAAAGAAAAAAGTAAAGCATTTAACTTACAGGCGATTAAAAATTATATAGAACAACTAATTGTTCATTGATAGATCATTATGTAATATATAAAAATACGTTATGTTTTAGCCTACGCTTTGTGTACTTCACAATAATCGCACCTATGATCGGAACGTCGCACAAATGAACAAATTTTTCAGAAATAAAATGTACTGAAAAGTTGTGACTTCTTCATATCTTTACCAAGAGTGGAAAACCAAAAAAATATTATTTATTTATGTGATTGTGCAAACACTATTTTCGATTCCATTGTAAAGGCAATCTACTATTTATTGATTTCACTGTGTATACAGTAAACGCTAGGAACCTGGTTTCGATACCTATGGAGTGCAGAACACAGATAGCCCTGTGTGTAGCTTTGTGCTTAACTACAAATAAACAAACCTTATAAATTATACAGTATAATATTAGCGATTTTATTGCATAGACAATTGAATATTTAATTAATTCGCTGTGATCACAATCTGCTATTTAGTTATTTCGTTGTATAGCAGTTAATTTTTTAATTATTTTATTGCGTAAACAGTCTACTATTGGTAATTTAATAGTGTATACAGTTTACGGTTAGAGATTTCATTTTATAGACAGTTAGCTTCATAGCGATTTAATTATATTCACTATTTACTTTTAATTGAGTTAGTAACAAACTGTCAGTACATTTCGAAAATAGTCCTGAATGGATAGTCAGTCCACATTTCATGGAATTTTAATATTCGTTCTAGCGATGTATATTAATTCAGTATATAAAAATAGTGCTCATGGTAGGCGTAAGAATTATTTTATAAAACTAGAGAAAAAACAAGTTAAGCTCAGAGACTAGATAATAATATGAAACGACATAACATGACTGAAAGTTAAGACAATATTATTGGTTCAAATTTGGTTTCTAAAGCTGCAAACAGAATATGACGGAGTAACGAAATATAGTTTGGTTGAGTATGATGTATTGTTATATGATTAAGAAATAGCTGGTTTATTCATGAATATGAATTGTATCTATATCATGTATTATAATGTATCTCTTAGAAACATTACCTTAACTAATTTTAAAAACAAGTGGAAATTGTTTCTTTGCTTAACTGATTTTCACAGTAAGATGTTTAGCCCAGCTGTTACCTACTGGTCATGCGTCGGGAGACCGTATCGGCTAGATATCTGCAGTTATTAATATGACCTCAGGGGAGCATAAATACTTTGTGAATGTTAAGAAAGCTGTATTGATTTTTTTTTGAACAAAATAGTTGTTTCCTTAACTACAGCTGTTCAAACCACAGCTTCTTATGCTCTGGGTTATCAAGGTGTCATTTTTCAGGATGTTTCTATGGCAACCACGTCATAGTAGACAAAGCTGGAAGAGCTGGCTACTGATAAGAATTACCGTGCGTGAAACAAGGTGGAAACCAGTACACTAGCATAAGCCTCAAACGCTATTTGGCTGTCTGTTTCCATGACTACTTTTCTCAAATTCACGTGGCATAAGGCGAGACAGTTTGTTAGCGATAGTAAATATGTGACTAAGTGAGGGTATGCCATAAGACAGAAAAATATAATTTTCTGAATATGATAGAGCGTGTTGAGTAGACTCAGTTAAAATTTAAATATGAACAGTATGCATAATAGGTGTTTTTATGCACAGTATTTGACCGAGAGAGAAAATTTTATCTCATAAGACTTCAGTCAGATCTAGAAAACGAAAACAAAACTATTTTATCCACCATGTGGACACTAGAACTTTGACTTTCAGAAATGACTGGACCCTCGTTAAATATTCGTGACACACCCTCGACAACAGTGAACAGGAGCACTGCCATAAGCGCCACGCAGCTACGGATCGATGACAAAACATACCGTCCTTTCCGTTCTTCTCCTACACCATACTCTGTCGTTAGTGAAAGATGCTGAGGCAGCGCATGCTACAAGATACGGCTGTGAGAAGACAGGTTTTTAGGAAGCTTTAATAACCCGCCACGTGAAAACCTAATGTCTAATAATAACGAAACAGAAGGGGTGACGACAGAGCTCACCGTTGCCCATAGCGAGGATAAAGAAGAAGAACATCTTCATGAAATACAAATCACTCCTGCTTCTAGTTCTCCTAGAGAAGATAATGGACTTGATGACCATTATGTTAAAGGAAGTGACCCTCCTGCAACTGTCCAGAATAGTTATCCTGCGTCTTGCGATCATCCTGCTGTGAGTGTTCAAAGTTCTGATTCTAAATCTCATAATGATAAAATTAAAACTAACGATAATGTTAACTTCTATAGTTCTGATGATGATAATAAAATAAACGTTAGTGTTGAAGAAGTTAACCTCAAGTGTCATAATAACGTTTTTGCAAGTAGTGATTCTGAATATGGAGACAAACATCCTGTAAGTGCTGAGGGTGATGATCCAACGTATACTGGTGACGTTTTCGTTAATATTGATGATAGTGATCCACGTGGAACTGATCTAGAAGAGCAAGCCTTATTTCTTCAGTTACTGGAAGATGGTTTCAGCCAGGTTCCAACTACGTATGTGAAAGAGTCTATAGAATTAAATCAATCAGAATCAGCAGGCGTGATTGACACTACAAATTCTGGACAACTTCAGGAACATGCTGATCAAGGTTCATTTAAAACAATACAAAAATTACCCAAATCTATCTTGAAAAAGGGCCCGAGTTTAATACATAAAAACACGGGTCGTAGAGTAAAGTTCAGTGAAACTATGAAGGTTTTTTCTGAAGACTTTGATGAGCCACAAATCACAGCCATGAGAGTCACTGACCTCACTCTAGCAGAAATGTGTTTGATGTACGATCCTCCACCAGAGTATCAAGATTGGCTAAACTTTGAACCCCCAGCTGAGTATCGTGACCCTGCGGATGACCTTGCATTTCTCTTGCAAATGGAGTTTCCAGATGCTGTATTTGAAGTCACTGCATTTACCTCTGACCCAAGTAATGGGGCTGAAACAAAAATGTGGCATGATAGTGACCAAATAGATGAAGGAACATCAGATGACGAAGAGGTAGGTGGAAATATTTTAGAGGATTCTGTCACAGATAGAAATGCCCTGGAAGTGACACCAAGTCAGGGTAAACAAGAAGATTTTATAGTTGAAATTGAGAATAAACGACCTGAATCTACACGTGACATGGTTTTAGAAGAATCAGAGCATGATGTAGATGTCAAAGTTACTTCTGACCATGAAACCCCTGAACTTACAGAAACAAAAAAACAAGAATCTCTTGAAGCAACAGATACCAAGAGTCAGGGAGGTAAGTCTGGGCTCTTGTACAGTGAAATCATAAGAATTGAGGACGATGGTGTAGAATCTCTGGACGAACTGATGTCTATGAATACACTCAACCAAGAAACAGACAGTGACTCTGGTATCTCTTCACAAGACACAGCCATTGTCGTTCCTGGCTACAACCTCCTTAAAAAAGCCCACTCAGATGGCGACAGCTCTTTTTTAGAGTCAGCTGGAGACATTACTAGTCCCAGTGACTGGATGGATCCATATGAGGTATCAGGAGTTTTACGGAAGAACTCCCAAATCCGAAGGATTATCGAGATGAATGCTTTGCGACGACGTCTGATGACATCAGCTGAAGTGAGGAGGCGGAATCCACCTTCCAAGGGGCGCTTGCGGTCTCCAACACAGAGTGATTCCACTTTAATGGAAAGACTTCGCTGGTTAACTGCAGTGGACTCTGAAGAAGAGACTGAAGAAGATTTAGAAACAGAACTTGTTCAATCCCAGGGACAAACACTTCCAAAATCATCTCAAGATGATACATTAGAAACTCCTAGGACAGACAATACGAAAGGGTTCCTTGCCTCAATACCAAACTCCCTTGGAATTTCTAGGACAGATAGTACTGTTTCTCTGTCTACTGGAGTGATAACATGTTTAACACAACAAGTTAGCAGTCCAACATCTCTTCAAAAAACAGTCAAACGACCCACCTCATTTGGAAAGGATTGGGAAAAGAGATTTCTTCAGGGTAAAATGTTCCAACGACCAGCAAGTATAGCTTATATCCCAGGGCATTCTGAATCTTTAACCCCTCAAGCTGCAAACTCAAACAATCAACCATTATTGAAGCAAAAGACTAATAAGATGGGGCTGGACCAGAGAAGTGATAAAAGAGTTTTGAACATTCTAAATCGGCCCAGTTCCTGGGTAGAAACACACAGTAGCCATATAGAAAAACATTCCACCAGTCTGGAAGAACTGGCTCAGTTCGTAAAACAAGATTTGGATCGCATTGAACGTATTCGGAAACGATACAGTCTAGCTGAAAATGAGGACCCAACCTTTGGGTTTGCTAGGAGACCTTCAGTAAGAGGCATTCGAACACGTTTTGGATCAACAAATGAAATAATTCAACAGATGCAGACTCAGCTTCGGCCTCACTCTCTTGCAAGTTCCCAATGTGCTGGAAGTCACATGACCTGGCCAGGTACAGAAGTGGGACATGGAAAGCTGAAGCAAATTTTAAACAGTCAAAAGTCTACATCAGCTCAGCCTTCAGGAACAAGGGAAGAGGGTGCTAGAGGTGGGGCTGGTATTCTTCATGGAGGGCCAGCATGGAAAATACTATTGCGAAAAACTGCCAAAACTGCCGCCAGTGAAAGTAGAAGAGCACATGCCAGGAGTAAAGACAAAAAAGAAGGTCAGAAATGGTTCAGCGTGTGTTCTTCTAAACTGTCGCTTCGCCACAAAGCTAACATCACTAAATACTTGATGCCAAAGGATGAGCGAGGGACACCTGAGGGTGCAAGCTCTTCTCCAAGAGTATCATCTGATTCGTTATATCAAAAGGTAACAGCCAGTGACAAAAAACGGGATTCAGCAGCTAAAGGAATTGTCTATTACTCAATGAAGGTTTGAATTATATTGAACCTATGTATTCGGAAGTTCTGCATAGAGTAGTTTATTTAAATGTTTATGAAATTATCTGACAGTCCAGGAAATTGAAATGACTTTCCAACTGTGATATTTCGGTCGTGGTATGTAGGCTAAAAAATAAAAAGTACTGGTATAAGGGTAAGTTTTATTATCTTAATAGAAACAAGTATTAGTGTCTTCAAATGAACTAAATACAAAGATGTAAATAATAATTTGTATATGTATATATATATATATATATATACATTGTATAATTAAAAGTACGACATATTTTTGTTGTTTTTTTTAATGAAAATTTTACAGTACTGTGTAGTTAAACTGTTCAAGTTTTACTCTGTACTTGTTGTTGTCACTGTAGAGTAACTAAGAGTAATACTTATGATCTTGAATCTAAAAAGATTTTGAATTTACTGTAAAAACATGGAACCTTATCATACATAAATAGAACCACTTTCCATTTTTAGTTAATTGTTGTTTTAGCGTAAAGCTACACAATGGGTTTCTTGTACTCTATCTTCTGCTGGGAATCAAACCCTAGATTTTAGTATTGTAATTCCGTAAACTTACCGCTGACCCACCTGGAGACATTTTTAGCTACATAAGAAAATAAACAAAACCACTGAACAATTTTCTAGAATAACCTGCTGTTTTATTAATAAACATGTAGAATCCTCCCACCCAGAAGGTCAACAGTAAGTTTAAAGAAACTACATACTAAAATCAGGGGTTCGATTCCACACAGTAAATAGAGCGCAGATAGCCCATTATGTAGCTTTGCGCTAAAGAGAAGCAAGTAGTGTAATATAAAATTTATAAAGAATAATATGAGAAGTTGAACACTACATCTCTAAAATTAAAATTGGATCTTGAAATAAACATTTTCATCCCGCCTCCACTATAGCTATTTATTAGATCTTTGATAATCAAGTACTTTTTCTTCAGAACAGCCAAAAACTAAATACGGTCATTGTTCTCGGGAAATCTTTTTTTTCGCTATTTACACCTGCTACAGCAAGAACAGTTTTAACACGTAATACTTTTTTAGTGATGTAAATAATTAGAAAAGCTTATCACAGAGGGAATGTAATTTATTAACCCGCATGGTAATATAAACAACAAAGCACTCAAAGGCGGATTTACTTAAACAGTGAGCATAATAGTTAAATACAATACAACCTTTCAAGATTTATCAAAATATAAGAACACACGGTGTGTAAGAGATTCAGGCTGAGTGAAAACGAAATGGTTTGTTTAGATTTCGTTATTTGTGATTTAGTTTAAATCTCAGTATTTTGTAATACATTTAAGGTTTCAGTACTTGTGTAATATTATGGTTGTGTTTCAGTACTTTTGCTATGAATTGTTTAGTTTGTTTTTTGTAATAATATGACCGAGTCTCTTGTGTAATATTTTGATTGGCTATAAAACTCGAGTAATATTATGTTTTGGTCTCAACACTTTTGCTCTATTTTGATGGAATTTCACTACTTATTTCGCATTTTGTTTGTTTCACTTGTAATATCATTGTTAAATCCCCCCCCCCCCAAAAAAAAAGCATAACATTTTCCTTGGTTTTCACTATTTATTTATAACGAAATTGATTCTTAGCACATGCGTAATACGTTCTTCTACTTTCAATAATTGTGTAATATTATGTATGGCTAATTCTTTGTATTAAGTATTTTGGTGCGTATTTTCAACCTATACTCACCTTGAACTTTTAGTAGGTGACCGTATTTTGTAAACCAAAACCGTGGACACTTGTATATATTAAATGTACCTTTAGTCGCCATAATTCCATATGCAGGTAGTACTGGAAAAGCTTGCTGTATTACTGTTAGTTCAACTCTATTGCTATGATGAGTGTATCTAATTCTAAGTATCTATTTAAAATATCATTGTCCTAAAAACGCATAAGAAAATGTTATATAAGCCAGGGATGAAATTCTCAAAAAATAGAGGTACTCAGATTGGTAAAGTAGACCTGTTTTTGAAAAAGAAAAGTCTACGTGTAAGCATAAAAAAAAAACGACAAAACATCTCAAATAACTCCCGGTACTAGTTCCGAATTAGAAAATAAGTTACGGTACATAGTACCGGTGACTACCGACAGAATTTCATCCCTTATATAAGCTAATATTAATAATAGTAACTGGTTAATATTTCTAGTGCATTTCTGCTGCAGATTTCGCAATTATCAGAAATGATATTAAAGATATTTCATTTTCAGTGTGATTTTTTTTTTTTACTCGGGTCATTTTTCTCCCGGGGAAAACATCTATTTGGGGTCTGTCGTCTCTGGAAATGGGGCGTATGGTAACTACTATATACTTATAGTTATAAGGACAGCTGTTCAGAACAGACGGAATAGTTTTGGGAATTTAGAAATATTTGTACTTGTAGATTATAACGTTTACCTGCAAAAGAAGGGTAAACTTGCTATTAATAAACCTTATGTTAATTGGTTGGATATTTTTAGGTTTTCTTATTGCAGTGCACCTAAGTTACGAAATTAGGCTTAATACTAAATCGTTAGGCTTATCATACTGTCGTGATTAGGTCGTAGAACTCAAAAGTTTTCATAGATATATAGAGGGAGTTACGTAGTTGCTATTACCACAGGGACAGCGACATGCGTCATCCAGCCTCCGATTGGCTCAGAATAACATACTTAATAGAGCTCTATAGTGACGTGTAAAATTTGAATGAGCGCCCTCATTTGGCTAATATCTTGCTCGAAAAAAAATAACTGTTGAATTTAATTGACCATATTCATTTGCAAAATCAGGCTTTTTTTTCTTTTTAGTTTAGAGACTAGCTTTTAAGAAAAGTTGTCTATAGGTGATATTAATCTTACTAATTTTAACCAAATCAAATAGATGTAGAAATAAACGTATTATATTCAAAACCTTGTGTGCAATAAATACTAAAAAAATAATGATAAAAAATAAAAGAGAGAGAGAGAGACATATTTTAACAATTAAGTTTTAAATAATTACAACATCAATGTGTTTTATTATTAATTTTAGACTCCAATGAAAAGAAAATTTTATGTTACATAGAAGAAGATAAGCTCCCCGGTGGTATAGTGGTAAGTTTGTGGACTTGTAACTCTAGAAACTAGGTTTTGATACAAATGGTGGACACAGCACAGACAGCCCATTGTATAGCTTTATGCTTAATAACAAACAGCAAGCATGAAGATAAATCCCTTCCTTTTATTTCTACAATGCAGTGTTCAACATTTCAGGTAACATCTGTAATGCCTTTGCATTTTTAAAACAGATTGTATCATACATTCATCAATATTAATGAATTAAAAATAACTAATTGTCATGCAATTCACATTTAGTAGACCTTATTACAATCAGAGTTTATTGTCCATTGTGACCACTTTTTATTACTAAATAAAAGCTGTGTAATCTAATACAGGTACTTTATAAGTTAATGATGCTAATTTGATCTTTTTCTCTCAAACAAATGTTACTAAACAGTGATAATTACACTTTCATTACAGTATTATTAAAATTTTATTTCAAGATGTTGTGTACAAAAATTTAATAACTGCATATAAATGATCATGTTTGACATTAATCAGGTATATTTTATGGTTATTTGATAATTACTGTTTGATTTATTACATAAAACAGAATCTTCATAAAAGAAAACCACAATTCATGCATGAAAATCCAACCTGCTCTGCTTAACAACACAAATGCTCTTGGAATAGAACTATATAAGGAATTATGTATAAAACAGTTAATTAATAACTGATTCGTCTAAGCCTTTACCCTGCACATTGAACATTTATAGTTTTCTTATCTTTCACTTATACATCACTGGTACTGGTAGCATGTATCCATCTCAAACATACTGTGCATTCCAACCAATGAATGCTGTCTTCATGTAGCTGGTCATTTTCTTTATAAGAGATGGAATATACTTTTAGTTGTATTTTATTATTTCTTTCTTTTTAAATGTAGGGAATGATAAACATTCCTTTAAACAACTGGATACATTTTTGTATGAGCTGAATTATTGTCTTCTTATTTTCAGTTTCTTGAGCCATCCAAGCAGTGTGCTGTTAATAATGGTAGGGAAAATACAATTTTAGGTTATATCTACAGAAATACTGAATACAAGCCTAAACAGACTATACTTTCATTACGTAAGTCACTGGTTAGGCCCCTATTCTTTGGAGTATTGTTCTGTCTCAGATTCTATACCTCATGAAGGAGATTGAAGTGTTGAGAAAATGTTCAGAGGAGGGCTACTAGGATAGTACCTAGAATGTAGAGAAAAAAATCACAATTTGAAAATTTACGCTTATAAGTTTTTAAGTTCATAGAATTTAAGTTATTGACTGATTCCACTCATTCATATGATGATTGACCTCGTATATGCCTGACTGTATTATAGATAAATACACTTGTCAAGTTAACAGACTGTATGTAGATTGCTGGTTGATCAAAAAGCATGACAAATGCTTAGATTAGATAATGTGTTAGTAAAATCAGTATATAACGTATGAAATGTAAGAGGACCTATTCAAGGTCATAATCCAGACTGTTCTCATGTGAGATCAGGTTAGGCACTACGTTCCTCAGGTCAGATGTAAAGCTATGTTCTTCATGTAGTATAAGTCAGGCAAGTAGCCTTGTTCCACATTTACTTTTATATATATCTCCTTGTATAACAGTTATGTAAGTTGTGTTATTAATGTTCTGTATGTCATGTGCTTTTCATATAATGTTACATATCATGTTATTATTGCAATAAATAACAAACTTAATGTTTTTTGTTGTATTACTTTACACTGTATTTAAGTATTAAAAAATTTGTGACTTTTTCCTGTGACTTCATTTCTGGCTACTGGTACCTGGGATAGAAAGGCTGTTGTATGAAGATAGGTTATGATCTCAGGAAATTTTTTCTCTTGAAAAAGAAAAGTTAGAGGAGATCTAAATGAGGTGTTTAAGATTGTTAAAGGAATTGATAGTTTGATACATAATCTTTTTTTTTTTCATACTTAATGTTGAGAATGATAGGACTAGAGAACAAAAATATAAATTTTGGCAGGGTAGGAGTCATCTTCATCTTAGACAGTTGGACTTAGCTAATAAGGTGTTTGGTAGTTACCTTCAGATGTGGTGGATGCAATAAATTTAAGGGAGTTTAAAGGAAGGCTTGGTAAGTATTTGAATGATAAGAGCTGGCTTTTTTTTTGAGTTTTTTTTTATGTTTAGTGGATGAGTTGGTTCAGATGGATTAACATGTTCCTCATTTACGTTAAATCTTATATTTATGCTCATAATTCTTGTTATCTGGGTCAGATACTTTATTTTCATAGTCATGATCTATATGAATATTTCCAAGTCCATATCCCACTGCTGCATGAGATTTAAGATGACAATGCAATCGTAGAACATAGTATTTGTATTAAGGGCTTCCTCTATCAGCTTCATAATATTTACCTTCTGTAATAGTGTACTTTGTAATTTATGCATATCCAAACTGTCAACAAGGTTGTTTTCATTGCATTTCACACTTAAAAAATCTTTTGTGATTGGTTATCAGTTTCTCTTGCTGACAGTGGAGCTGTCAAGTTGCCAGTCCTCAATCTTGCTGCCCACAAATGATACTTATTTTTATCTACATAACTAGACTGAAAATACTCTTTAGATATTGAAGATATATTTTTTAAAACAACCAGAAGATGCTGCATCATTTTTCAGAAGGCAGGTTCTGTGGTCTTTTACTGTGCAGTTTTCAGGAATGCATACTTTTTAGACTGCTTCTGTTAGTTTTTTATATGAATTAAAATGTTTTTTTCCACCAATATTTATCTACATGCCAAGAGTGGTAAAGTTTGTTCTTGGGTTTTGTGATGGCTCCTTCAAATGCAAGCATCATAAAACTTATTTGCTAAATCATGCATTTTGCTTTTAATGCTTCTACGAAAGGACTCTGTAATTATGCATGTTCTGAATTTGATATAATCCATGTTATAGGAATCACTTCTCCATTGTCATCTAACAATAGGAGTGAGGTAAGAAGAAAATTATAGTGCATAGATAGCATTATGTTGAGTCTGCACAATCTATTTATTTACAATACTTTCCTTTGAAATAATGTTTGCTTTCCTAGGATAAAATAATTTTTATCCAACTGCTAGTCTGCCTCTCTTTGTGACTTGTAGATTAAGATTGTATCAATATCCACATCAGCCTGGAGTTACTGAATCCATATATCTACACTAAGCATCATTCAGATGTCTCTGTACGTTTGAAATATTGTACTGTTTCTTAATATTCAGAATGTCCATTGTGTGATTAGGCTATCCCTGTCAAGATTTGCTGTCTTACTACAGTTATCATCTAACATTTTAGTAGAGTCAACACCACTAGCAAACTATCATGTTGCTCATGTCCTCTGACAGATGTAAATGTCTTAATTTTGTAGTGTTCAAGGTAATACTCAACCTTTCTTGATCAAGTCAGCTTATCTTGCTCTTTGACAATAAAAACACAAATGAGATCATTTTCCAGCTCCTTTAGGTTTACAGGAACCCAAATGATTACAATAGTAAAAACCATGTCATATGACTTTTATATTTTTTCTTCCCATGTGCCAAAACAAACAAAGCACAATTCTTCTTTTCCATGTTTAACTTCCAATCCTGAAACTTTTCATCTGATGTAAGTTCTGTGAACCCTCAGGTTTTGACTCACAGCTTTCATTGTAGTGATGAAGCAGTTCTTTTGTTATCATGTACCTCCAGTGGAAATTTGTTGTATTGAACGAAACTTTTACTTAAAATGTCTACATTTAACAAATAAATGCATCTGTATTTAAAATTTTAACCCGTTACTTTTCTGTGTCATTAATGCCTCTTGCTAATTTCCCATTCTGATTAAAGATATAAAAAACAGAAGACTGCTGGTTTTTAAAATGCATTCAACATGCACCTGAAAATATTGATTGGACTTGTTTGTCATAAGACAGCAGTATTGATTAGACATGTTGTATTTTGTAATAATAAATTCATTATTCAGTCCCTTAAGGTTTTTCTGATAAAGAGAGTGCATAGTAGTATTTCAACCACACTAAGTCTACCATATCCATTGGTGAAGATGCATTTCACTCAACACCAGAACTCATCAGGCTGGCTTACATACATCTTCTTTCTACTTAATAGCCATCTCATTCATACAAGATATGGCTATGTAGACTTTTTGCCTGTACCAACACAGGGATTTTTATTGTCAGGCATTCTTAAACATTATAGCAGTAACAGATCATGATAAGCCAAATGTACAGTAAGTAGTAACAATGATGTAACCCATGTATATGTTAATAACTGATATCTGGTACATAATGTGCTATGTGTGCTGTGTCTGTGGTGTGGTCTTTTACTCCATATTTTAATGCAACTCTTTAGCAAAAAAACTTGCCATTGTAAAACCCAGGGACTATTAATCAATGTGAAAAGCACATCCACATGTCAAATCTCATTACAAGTTCTACAAATAGTAAATTTACATGATTCAGCTTTAGATTTTTTCCCATTTTACTTTTTATACTAAACATGCTATAAGAGTTTTATTTCTTTACACAAGAATTGCTTTATCTATTTACATCTTCTCCACATAAGGTACGTGTGCAAAAGCTAAACTTTGCGGACAGAAAATTTGAAAGTCAGAGTGGTTTTTGATTTGCCTTGCTCTACTTCCAAAAATCAAATTATCAACTCTAAAGATAAATGAAGCAGTAACTTAAATTTCACATACAAAAATAAAGTAACTTCCAGAATGAAAACCAAATGTTGAAATTTGAGCATAAACATAATATCCAGTGCCTGCAGACTGTCACTATCTGCTTGTTTAGTGTAATTATTAAATATTAAAGAACTATCACAAGTGTTAACTAAGTCCAAAAGGAGAAGTTATTCATCTTAAGAGTTGAAATTACTCTTTCTTTGAGTAGACAGCTGCTGATAATTTGGTACATTAGTTAGTTATGATTAATAATTAACTGCTAGTTAACATATGACAGCAAGGGTCTTGTTGATCTATTGAGGCTGTCCCATCCAGTTAAAAAAAAGAGCATATCCAGTAATGATTATTTAAGTATTTATCAAGCCTACTGTTAAATGTTCTGTACCTGCCACATCTGAAAGCAACCCATTCTAAAGGCCAACTATCCTTTTAGAAAAATAAAACTGTCTAAGCTGAAGATGAGTCTTAGTCCTACCTTCCCAAGAATTATATTTTTGTCTCCTTGTTTACCATTCTCACTGTTAAATACAGCCCAAAATCTTATACATACTGCCACCAACAATACCACACTGCTTGGATGGCTTAAGAGACTGGTCAACCAAAAGACCAAGATCCTTTTTTTTCCATAACACTGCTAAGGTTATTCCCATCAAACTTATACTTATAGTGTAGTGTTTGTTTGAATCTCGGAGCTGGTGAAATGATTTTTACTCGATATTTTATATAATGTTTGATGAATTTCAGAATTATTGTAATGGTTTTGTTGAGTCTTAGTACTTGCACAATGGTTGGTTGAATATTAAAACAGATGGAATGGTTCTGCATGTTTATTTTGCTTTATAAAATGTTATTTTTTTTAGTTTTAGAAATAGTTTAATGATTTTTGGTGGGTCTCTAAACAAATGTGATGGACTGATTGAGTCTCAGTAATCTTGTACTTTTGGTTTAATCACAGAATTGTTGTAATGTTTTTTCTAGTTCACATTAATTCTGTAATGTGCACTTGATTCTCAGAACTAGTTTAAAGGTTTTGCTAACTTTCTTGAATTGAAAACAATATTTACTTATTATCAAACTAAGCTATCTATGAAAAACAGAACTAAACATATATATGTAGTAATGAGCATGGCTAATTAGATATAATATTAAAGCTTTATTACTTATTATGATTAGAATCAGAGCTGGGCAGTTAGTGGTATTTGCTGATTTATTAATCAGTTGGCCATTAATCGATAAGTACAGTCCTCAAAACCATAGTATGTGTTCCCTAACATGAGCAAAAACAGATAAACATTTGCCCAAGAGTTGGTGGTAGGAACTGCCAGACAGTGGACTTGGCCTTCTAATTAGCAGTTCAAAATTATATACAGTGGTGAATAGCTTTGCCATAATAAAGACACGATGTGCAAGTTTAGTAGCAATGGGAATGAAACACAAGACTCTGGAATCATGAAGCACCCTCACGAACACATCCCTAATCACCAGACTATGCTGGCCCAAAGTTGAATAAACTTATAGTAAAAGAAAACTTATAATGCTAAAATTAAATTTTAATACCAACAATGGGCAGAACACATATAGCCCATTTTGTAGCTTTGTACTTAACAACAGACAGACATAATGGCAATATTTCAATTACTTAGATAGTTGGGAAAATTGAAAATAGTAATAATTGGAAACCCTAATTTCAATGAGTTGATTAAAATCATGACAGTTGATTTAATTGTAATTTGAATTAATCATTTGTTGGAAGAATCAAAAATGGTAATATTCAAAACAACATACTTTGATTAGTGAAGTACGTTGGAAAGGAAACACAGAATGAAGCAGGAATTTTATTCACTTCTCTTATGTTTTGACACAAAGCCTTCTTCAAAGAGAATGATACAAACAAATACAGATTGCACATTATGTATCCTATCATGGATTACTTTGTTGGTTGCTGGGAATGCATCATCCTGATTGGTTGATAAATCTGCATCTGCCCTTCTCGCTGCACTAATCACCAGTGACACAGTGACTATTGTAGTGATGTATGCAGCTTCAATGGTCCATCTCAATCTCTTATCATAACCTTTATGCAAAGTTTTTACGTCTTGCCACTTTGGCAAGTGTCCATGACTGTCTACGTGTAACACTAACAAGTTTGATATACGGTGTTTTTTTAAGTCATTTTTATGCTCATTAATTCTTACATCTACTCCGCATGAAGTTTCACCGTAGTATTAAATGGGACAACTGTTGCATGGTATTTTATACATTGCACTTTTTCTTTTCTATTATTGTTTTTACATTTCTTGTTCACTAAATCCATGATTTTTAGCCCAATGCATATGCTATTTTCATTCCTGCTTTCAGCAGAAATCTGTCTATATTTCCAGCTAGCTCTGAATGTGGCACTGTAACAAACTCACCTTTTACATCTTCTATGTTTCTTTGTCTTCCAGCTATCTTCCAGGCCTTTGTCCTTAATCTATTTATTAACCCTACTGGATACATTCATTTCTTAAATGCTTCCGTAATGTAAACAAATTCATCACTTATATATACTCTTCACTACAGATACCTATAGCCTGAATAAAGAAGCCTATCACCACCTGAGATTTAGTTCTTTCACTGTGTGCTGATAAGTAGTGTATGAAATCATCTCTATTAGTGGGCTTACGATATACCAAGAATTTTATCTGTCCATCAAACCTATGAATTACCATATCTAAGAAGGGTAGCTTGCCCCCTTCCTCCATTTCCACCGTGAACTGGATGTTTTCATGCACATTGTTTGTCATCCTCAGCTTGTTCTCCATTCTGGTTTTCTCTGGAATCATCACTAGCACATCATCCACATAACAAAACCATGTAGATCCTCTTCCCATGATTCTCACAAATCTATGTGTCTAACATCTCCATGTATAAAGAGGCCATAACTGCACTCAATGGAGACCCCATAGCTAGCCCTGTGTGTTGCTTGAATTCCTGTTCTTCAAATACAAAGGCCCAAAAATTGACACACAAAGATATTAATTTTATATAGTCCATCTTCCTTAAGGGTAGGTCACTTTCATCGACACCTCTTAGGGTTCTTTCCACTTCTTCAATTGCTCCTTCCACTGGTACATTTGTAAAAAGCACCTTCACGTCAAAACTTGCAAGTTTCTTACCTTTGAAGTTTAATCCCTTCAATCTTTTAATCAAATCTGATGCGTTTTTTTGGGTGCAAATTACTTATTGTTCCCAGAGTGCCCAATTAGTTGGTTACTTTTGTGATAATCAGTTTAATGATAATTTCAGTTAATCAATTGTTAGGATAATCAGAAACATTAATTTTGAGTAGTTGAGTATTTTCATGACATTAAGTGGTTTAATTATAAGTATGATTAATTGATTAGTGGACATGAAACTAATCAATGTAATTGCTGCTCATAGGTAACCAATTAATCATTTAAATTGTCCATTTGTAATTAGAATACATTGTTCCAACATTTGAATACCCTGACTGTTAATAGTATTTTTTACTGTAATGGATTTATTAGGTGTTTGTATTTGTGAAATGCTTGGTTGAGTTTCAGAATCAGTGAAACTTTTTTGCTAGATCTCAGGTCTTGATAATGTTTGGTTGAGTCAAAACCAATGTAACAGGTTTGCTGGGTCACATTACATTAAGTAAAGTTGGTTGAGTCTCAGAATAAGTGTAATGGTTTTTCTTGGTCTCCCTACTTATATGATGATTGGTCATGTTTTTGTAGAATTAATGTGATTGTTTTACTGGCTATTCAAATTTGTGTAACATTTGATAAATTTCAGAAGTTGTGTAATAATTTTGCTGTGTCTCAAAACTTGATGTAATGTTTTGTTTAATCTTGCCACTTGAGTAATTATTTTGTTGGATCCCAGTACTTACTGTAAAGTTTGATTTTCAGGGTCAATGTAATGGATTTGCTTGGTTTCAATACTTGTGCAATCTTTCAATTTTTCATTGACTTACAGAAATAATGTAAGAGCTTTGTTTGGTATGTTCATATTGGTTTTGTCTTAGAACAAGAGTAATGGTTTTACTGGGTCTCATTAATTGTATAATGTTTGGTTCAGACTTATAACTAGTACAGTAGTTTTGTGGTTTGCAGTACTTTTATTATATTCTTTTTTACTGTCATAGCTGGTGAAATAGTTTTTATTTGTTTCAGTTACTGTTAATCATTTTGTTTATGGTCTGAAATAATGCACTGTTTTGGCAGGGACTCTGTACATTTGTAAAGCGTGGTAGAGTAATAGTTTTTGTGGGTCTCAGAAGTATTCTGTTGGTTTTTCAGTGTCTTACTACTTGCTGTAATATTTGGCTGAGATTCAAAATTACTGTTATGGGTTTTACTGAAGGGGCAATACTTGAGCTTCAGTACTTGTATATGTTTTAGTTGAGGCACAGATTTAGTTTAGTAGTTATTGCTGTATCTTCAGACTTGTGTCTAGTGTATGTATTTAATAGATTTGGTGTTTGGTTGAACCTCTGAGTTTGTGTACATACTTTAGTAGGGTCAGTAATTGTTTAGCATTTGGTTGAATTTACTGAACAAGAGTAATGGTATTGTGGGGTCTTATTAGTATGCTTATTTTATCGAGTCATGGTACTTGTGAAGTGTTTGGTTTTGTTGGGTCTGAATAGTTGTTTAATGGTTGATTGACTGTTAAAACTAATTATCGATTTTTTAGGGTCTCAATGCTTGTATGATGTTTGTCTGTTGTTAAAACTAACATATTTCTAAAAACCCATAAGTGAAAGCAAAGGAGAATATATTATAATATGTGAACCACATTTTATCTGCCATATCCAGTACCATTGAGGCCTTTTGCCAAATACCAAGGCTCATCAGGCCTTCAGAGATATGTATGTTTGTGTGTGTGTGTGTAAGTATATATATACTTACATATCACCAGTTTTCATAAACAAAAACAGTTATGGTGTGAACCAGGTTAAGTAAATGAATTGTAATTATTTTCAATTTTATTTAAGTAATTTACAGATCAGATTTTTAGGGTAAGAATTAATAATATAACACTGATTATATATTTATTATTATTATTACTTTATTTGAATTAATTTTACTATCAGTTACAAGCCAGCATGTTCCCGGAGTAGGTCAAGCAACCACAACATCAATGGGGGAAAAACTACATTAGCTAATAATTCTAAGAGCTCATGAATGAAAGCAAAGGAGAATGTATTATAACATATCAACTACATTACATATGCCTTATCCCAGCACCAGGGATACAACAGATGTAATAGTGGTAAATATTGCCAAGTATGGAAAAGAGAATTGAGTTGTGGTTTTTAAGATGCATCTTGAAAGTATGTTGGGCAAGTCTCACATAAATGAAGATTTTTTCTCAAGAGCAGGTTGCAGGAGAAAGCTGCTGACTAACATCAGAAAAAGATAGTTGGAGTTTCTAGGACACATTATGAGGAAAGAAGAAATTGGCAGTCTGATCATAACTGGAAAGATTGAAGGAAGGAGAGACTGCGGAAGACAGAGGTTGACATAATTGTGTCAAGCATCTATCCAAATGGATGAATGTATTATCACTGGAAATTCTTTGTGCCTCAAGGAGAAGAGATCTGTGAATGAACATCCTGTTCAGATATGGTACATAGAGGGAAGGAGTTGTGGTCTAGGTGCTATATATCATCAGTTTTTGTGAACAACAACTTTTATGGTGTGAACCAGATTAAGCAAGTGAATTCTGATTATTATTTTTATTTAAGTCATTTAGAAATCAAATTTTTAGGTTAAGAATTAAGAACACAACATTGTTTGTTATATTTTATTTGTCAGAACTAGTGGAATTTTTGTATTTTGTCTAAGGACTCATGTAATGTTTAAGTCTAAAACTAACATGCTAATTTTACTGGATCTGTGTACTTATACACGTATAATGGCTATTTCAGTCTCAAAATTAATGTATTAATTTGAAATTTTGTTGAGTATCTGTATTTTTTAATATTTGTGTGATCAAATCTCAAACTTGTACAGTGGTTTTGTAGATTTCCAGTACTTGTATAAGTATTAGTTTAATCTCAGAACTAGTGTAATAGCTTTTCTGAGTGTCATTATTGTGTATTGATTTCTATTACATTATTGTAATAATTTTGAAGAGTTTCAATACTTGCATAATAAGCAGTTGAATCTTTTAACTAGTTAATTGTTTTTGTTGGTCTAAGTGCTTTAATATTTGTTTCATACCTGGGGTAAAATTTTTGTAATAGTTTGGTTGGATCTCAGTACATTTGTAACATTTGGATGCCTTGTATGTAGTTTGGGTGAGTCACAGAAATTATGTTATATTTTTTGATAGGTCTCAAAAATTTGATAAAGTTTCATTGACTCAGAACTAGAGCATTGATTTTGTTTCTTTTTAGTATTTGCTTAATGTGTGGTTGACTCTCAGAGCTTGGTAATAGTTTTAGAGGGCTTCAGTACTTTTCATTGTTCACCTGAGTCTCTGGTCTAGTGTATTGGTTTTGATAGGCCACTGTACTTGTGTAAAGTTTGGTTGATTGTCAGATTTAGTGTATTAATCATTCTGTTAGTGTCTACTTGTTGAATGTTTAGTTGTAGAAATATTGTAATAGAGTTTCTGAGTCTCAGCTTTTGTGTAATGTTTTGTTGTGTCTCAGATCTCATGCACTAATTTTACCAGATCTTAGTTGTTCATTAATATTTTTTGGGTCTCTATTGTAGTATATATATATATATATATATATATAGATGAGTCACAAAGTAGTATAATGATTTTGTATGATTTCCATACGTGATTAGTTTTGTTGACATTCAGAACTATTGTACAGGTTTTGCCAGTTCTTAGTATTGTAAAATCTTTGGTTGAATCTTAAAGCCAGTATAAATGTTTTTCTAGGTCTCAGTATTGGTGTAATAATTGGTTGAGTTTATACAATGTTTTGGGATTACTTAATTTCATGACTTATGTAATGTTTTATTTGAGTATCAAAGCTAGTTCAATGGTTTTGCTGTATTCCAATACTTGTTGTAATATTTGGTTTAATTTCAGAACTAGTGTAATGATTTTGCACTTTTATAATGTTTAAGTCTTCAAGCCAGTGTAACTGTTTTTAAAGGTCTGACTACCTGAATAATGTTTGGTAAAGTTTCAGAATTAATGTAATAGTTTTTCTAGGCCTTAGTATTGTGTTATTATGTTTGATTTTATCTCAAAATTATTATAATGATTTTGCTTAGTCTTAGTACTGGTGTAATGTTTTTTTGAGCCTCAGAAATAGTTTAATGCAGAGTTTCTCAAATTTGGGTCCATGAGAGAATTCCAGGAGTCCACAATTCATGTCTAAAATTTCATAAAAATAATTTAAAAAATAAGATTTATAGAATAAAAAATATTTTTCATAAAATTGAATTTATATAAATTGAAATATTTAATTTTGGAATACAGCTTTTCATGCACACGGTATCTTTTTTACAAAACAAAAAACCTTGATCGGTTTGGTGGTCCATGAATAAATTTTGAATTAAAAAGGGGTTCTCAAGTTACTAAAGTTGGAAAACTTCCTGTCTAATGGTTGTGATCTGTCATAAAACCTCTATAATATTTGGTTGCATCTTAGACTCAAGTTCAGTAGTTTTGCCGAATCTCAAAACTTGTGTAATATTTGTTTAACTCTAAATTATTGTCAAGGTTTTGATGGGTTTCATTATTTATGTACTATTTTGTTGTGTCTTCTGTGGATCATAGTACTTGTATAACATTTTTTTGAGTCTCAGAAATAATGTAATGGTTTTTCCTGGTTATCAGTACCTTGTATAATATTCCTCTGAATCTCAGAAATAAAATAGTGATTTGGCTTTCTTTCATTACTTGCTTATCTTTGGTTGATTCACAGAACAGTGTAATGGTGTTATTGAGTCCAAGTACTTGTAATAATGTTTGGTAGAGACTGAAAGCATTTAGTGATTTTTTGGGGTCTTTCTATTTTTGTAATGTCAAAACTAATATAATGGTTGGTTGTGGATCAATATTTGTGTAGGTAAAGTTTGAGTGTGTTATAGGTCTAGTTTAATTGCTTTGTACAAAATGGGCCACAATGTTTCTACAGTGTTTTGATGACACTTGATGTAGTGTTATTATTGAAACATATTATATTTGAAATTTTGGTTGCTTTTGAAAATAAGAATAATAGTTTTGAATTTTTGATGCCTTTCAATGCTTGTTTAGTGTGTTGAAATAAGTATCAGAAATAGAATAATACTATAATATTCATCCTTGTGTAATATTTGTTTTTGTCAGAACTAATGTAATGTTCTTCTAGGTCTCAATACATGCTGTTATGTTTGGATGAGTCTCAAAACTTCTGTGTTTGTTTAGACAGTGATCAAGCCACAAATCTTGTGTAATGGCTTTACTGGATCACACAACCCATGAAAAGTTTGGTGATGTCATAGGACAAGTTATATGGTTTTCAAGATTTCTGTAAGCTTGGATTGAAGAACAACTCTAACAGTATTGAACAGTGTTTGGCTGAGTCCAAAAATAGTATTCATATAATTAATATTTTTTATTTGCCTCAGAAACAAGAATGTAGTGAACCATACAAAATAGGGGTGGGGGTCTGTTTCCAAAAGAAATGTGTACCTTTTCTTCTGCACAAAGAATTTAAGTTTTTTTTTGTATTCATAAAGTTACTGCCATAATAGATAACCAACTATTGAGAAAAAATAAAAAATACAAAAACAACTATACACAATAATTATCAATATGTTAAACCAAACACAGAGTAATTAAAATATACATATTTTAAATAACTTAGTGCTGGGAGTTAACCAATCATCTAATGGAATTTTATTTAGAATAATCGGAACCAACTAATAAAAGTACCTGGAGCTCAAAACTGAATAACTTCGTGGACATATATATAGTTTTTTTTGCTGAAAGGAATATAAACTTTTTCCAGAGGGAGTTAATAAGTTCATATAAGGATTAAATATTGTAATATCCTTTGCAATACAAATGAATCGGAAAACACAGGCTTGATAAATTGTTAAAACTCCATATTCTTTAAATTTACTAGTCACAGATGCTCTATATGGAAGACCAATCATTAGTCTTAATATTCTCTTTTGTAATAACTAGGGTGGTCTTAATGCATAGAAATGTGTACCCCATACACTTAAACAATGAGTCATCTGACAATAAAAGATGGTGTAGTAAATTTGATAAAATGCTCGAAATGGAAACACTTTCTTACACCATGTCATAATATTCTAGCAATTTAAAAAAAGGAGAGTAATTAGTGGACCTTTAGATTTTGTGTTAACCCCCACCACCACCATGCTTCTGTAAGAACTGGTGTAATGCTTTGTCAGGGGCTCAGTACTTAAGTAACGTTTGACTAAGTTTCAAATTTAATATGTTGATTTTGCATATATCAGGACTTCCATTTGCCATTTTGATCAAGTCTCAAAGCTAGCATAATGGTACTGTTTTAATATTTTATTGAGATTCAGAATTAGTGTAATTGATTTGCTGGCCCTCCATATTGTGTAATGTTTGATTGAGTTTCAATATCTGAGTACTTGTGTAATGTTTCATTTAGTTTTAGAACTGGAATAATGGTTTTCATAGGTCTAGGTCTCAGATAACATTTGCTTAACTTTCAGAAATGGTGTACTGGTTTTATAACATAACACTACAAGACAATGATTGACCTTTTGGTCCATCTAGGTTGTCCTATCTACTAGATTAAACTAACCCCTAAAACAAACAAAAAAACTCAAAGCAAGCCCTTATCATTCAAATATTTATGAAAGTTTCCTTTAAAATCCTTTAAATTAACTGCATCTACTGCATTTGAAGACAACCCATTCTGAGGCCAATCATCCTGTTAGGAAAATAAAGCTGTCTTAGCTGAAAGTGACTTCTTCTCTGCCAAAATTTATATCTGTGTCCCCTAGTCTTACAGTTCTCACCATGAAATATGAAAAAATAATAATGCACAAACATTATTAATTCCCTTAATCTTAAACACTTCGATCAGATCCCCTCTAACTCTTCTATTTTCAAGAGGAAACAAGTTCAGAAAGCTTAACCTTTTGCTCTGTCTCATGACTTTTTAAATTTTTTATTGAGTTACAGAACTATTATTTGGAATATTCTTTTTCTCTGAACTAGTGAAATTATTTAGTATGATGCCAGTACTTGTGTAAGATTTTGTCAAATCTCACAAGTATTGGTTGGTCTCAGTATTTTGTAAAGGTATATTGTATTGATAATACAAGATGTCATGGCATTTCTAATATTTGGTTGAGTCTCAGAACTAGTTTAATGATTTTACTGGGTCTCTATGCTTGTAAAATGTTTAATTTCCGGCGTAATAATTTTACTGGATAGTATAAGGACTACTTTAACGACTTGACTTGGTATCCGACTCTCAGTAACTGTATAATGTTTGGTTTAGGCCTAGTGTTTACATGATTATTTCCACACTTTTGTAATAGATTGAGTTCTGTACTTTTTTATATTAAGTGTTAATATTAGTATTACATGTAATATATTATACTGGTTTAACTTTGTAATATAGAGTAAACATACAACCCCGATTCGAAAAAAATCGCCCAGACATACCCGTACATTTAATTTTTTTTATTATAAAGTCTGTAGCAGAAATATACGAGAAATAAATATTTTGCGAGTTTTTATTATTATTATTAGCTTAGGTATAGCATCGTCATGTGATAATATTTGTGTAATTGCCATAGTTACGATTTTTAATATGTAGTAGAACATTTTCCTGTTTTGTTTTTGTCTTGGAAGAATAAAATCCTAAATCAAATACTCTCAGCAGAGACAAATGACATTAATACAACAAGTTTATTCGATACTGCCTGTATCTGGGATTATGATGACTACAGGTAAATTTTTTTATAAAAGTGTCCCCGACTTGGGTTTAAACAGTATGTTCACCTTAGGATTATAAGCTTTCGAACTAGGTACAATTTAAATACGCTTCATTCATCTCAGTGTTAACCATTTTGGTGTTGGCAAGTATAAAGTCGTTTAACTTATTGGCATAATTTGTTCTAATACGTAATAAGATGTGCTGTTAATACAGAAAAACGTTGTTACTTAAAATACAACAAACAGTTTCTGATTTTACAATGATTTAAACTTGAAGCAGTCGTAAATCATGGATAGAAGTCATTGGTATATGGTCTGCGAATCCGCGACACTTATTGCTATTACCATCAGCTGTGTTTGCACAAGGTTAGCATATAACTTTACTTTATTAAAGGAATACTGTACACGAACGATTAGTTTAAAATTAACAAGATAAAATACACCGTATTAATGTACTTGCAGTATTTCTAATATGCCTCCAAGATGCACATAATATGATATAAAATCTTATTTTTGCTTATTTACTCATTCCAAGGATATCCAAAGTATGGAACAATGGATGAAAGAATTATTTGTTAATGATCTTAAAACGGATCATTAAGGTATAATATTCTTCGTAATACATTTAGATTTCGTTTCGCAAATTTATGGGGAAAAAAAGTCTAACGTTTATAGGACATTAATAACACCACAGGTAATTCTGATGGATTATGAAGTACGTCACATCGTCTTGCATGTTAGTAATAATGCTAATTTACATTTTCTGTTTGATGTTTTTATTTATTTTCTCGTTCGTTTGGCACGCAAAATGGAACAAAAATTTAATGCGAGGAAGAACTTATACGTAATATTTAAAATACTGTCAATTAAAAAACTGGTCTTCAAAACCTTTTTCCCGAAACGATTTCACAATTCGGAAGGTAATTTTAAGTTTGCGATATATGAAATATATTCAGTGTAATAAAACATCCATTTCAACATTTATTCTTTACTATTATTTTTACTTATTTGTATCATATGCACCCTTACTTTGGATTGGTACTATATTTTATAACATTAATTTGATGAAATGTGTTTAGAAATATTGCGTTGCGACAGCTCTTTAGATAGTTTCCACAAGTCATAAAAGAAGTAAGAAGTAAATTTTTATAAAAGTAGTGTTACGCCTCCAGTCGTTAATTAATTTTCTGTAACTTTGTTCCCACGAAACTTTAGCGACACAAGTCCTTTCTTAATAAAACTGGTTTATTCTTTCTGAATATAACTTTACCGATACACTTATTTTCAACAGTCGCTCTATAACAAACGCTATAACAACGAACGTTAACTTCAACAATACTTTCTGACTGCAGTTCAATTACTCACTACCTACACACACGTTGTGACCATGTTATATATACTAGCTACCCCCAATCTAGTAAATGCTAGGGCATTCACGAAGGAACAGGATATTTCTAGAAAATAGGTGGCGTGACACTAGTCACGTGACCTCGCTGACGCAACAGTAGTATAGGTTATATAGAATTTTAAAGGAAATATGAAGGCAGAGAAGGAAATCGAATTTAAGCCGACTGTATGAACTACAGCTGCGCAATACTTGACACCAGCCCCCTTACTATAATATGATTAATTTCTTACTAAAAAGAAAATAACATATATGGCTTAAAATTCATACTTTATTGAACTTATGATGGCAGATTAAAAGTACCATGTTGTATTCACGAGTAAAACTAGAACTGACAGGAAGCACTAAGTACCATAGGATTAAAAAGATTTGACCTGCAAGTAATAAAATACTAATACTTGGATAGAATAAATAGATCTTTATCATACACAATTGACATGAATTACGTTTTACCGAATTATTGGTAAACTTTATGTTGGCATGAGCTAATTGAAAGATTGTGCTCACACCAAACCATTAAGCCAGACCAAAGCCTAAATGTGGTATTTCACAATCCTAGATTATCTACGTCAAAGACCATTCCCATTTTACAGTTAGAGGGGCGATTCACTCTCAGCTCAACCTATCTTACACAAACTACTGTACCTTCTATCCAGAGAAGTATTCAGAAGAAGATTGACCTAGCGAGTCTAAGCTCTTATAGCATTGCCAATGTTATGTGTAACTTTAACCCAAGGCGAGATTTAATGACTACTGACATTTTCTTCAGAGTGACGTTAACTAATTGCAAGAAAAGTATAAAAACGTACACAAATATACCTAGCCGCAAATAGAAATATTCTATAGTTATAAAATACCTACCATACCATAATAGTTAAATTTTACTGAGCTTTCCAACACGGAATTTTGTCATAAAACAAAGCCATGTTATATTGGGGTAATACTCGTGGATTACTGAGCTGTGAAGCTAGAATTTTTGTCAGTAAACACACACACACACACACACACACAAAGATCATGTTTTGTGGGGTAATAATCATGGTTTACTGAACATGTTAAGGTAGAAATCTTGTCAATGGTCAGTTATTAACCAAGCTATATAGGATAGTATTAACTTTTTATTGATCTTATGAAGACTGAATTTTTGAAAAGGATCACGATGTATGATATCATATTACTTGTTTGCTGAACATATGGAGGAAGAACTATTGACAATTGAAAGAAACCATTTTATATTGGATACAATTCATAGTTTTCCTAACATAATTCTAATAGATTGAAAATCAAGTATACTATGCGGTATTATGTTCATACTTTTCTCAGCTTTGAAAGGTAGAATTGTTGTGAAATAAAAATTGTTAGGTTATACGGTAAGATATGAATAATTCTTAATTTAAAAAAGTATCACATTAAATCGGATAATATTTATATGTCTCTAAACCTGTTAAGACAAATTTGTGTTCATATGTAAGGCAGAAGTCTTATCGTTTAAGAAGTACCATATTTCATGAGATGTTATTCAAAGGCACGTTAATAATGTTTATCTTTTGCGAACACTGATGGCTGTTTAAATGCTTTATATAATCACTGTGGTTTTATATATACCGCGCATTGTAACTCTACAAACCTCAAAGGTGAAGAGGCTTTTTTCTGTAGTTTAAGTCTTCCCTAGTTTCAATATTCATATTTGTTTATCAAGTTTCATGAAGCTAATTAACTTGCCAGTTATAAAACATTATATTTTTAGTCACTTTTCTATTATTTTGCTTTCTTGTGACACAAACAATTGAAGATTTGTTTTTTCTTAGTCTCCGAGCATTAAAAAAATGTTTTAGTTTTCATCAATACATGATTTTCATCAACAGAAAGTTAACATCCTAAGTCTCCAGTAAGTATATATGTTTCGTGTGGAACGTAACTAGAAACTAACTACGAAACAGAGGATGCAATTTAACCAATATTTTCAACTCAAGTGTTAATAATTTTCAAATTCAGAAGGAAACTAGTTCAAGAAAGTTACAAAAACAGATAAAAATTGTTACGTCTTCTAATCTTGATAGATATTAGTAGTAAAATAATATATTCTTCATAAATATTGAATCAATAAAAATAATAATTATAAGTTAATAAGGTAAAGGAATATGATTCATTTCATGATTGTATATAAACTAATATCAACAATTGTAAATGACACCAGTTAAGAAATATATCAATAAATATCTGTCTAGAACGTTTGTTATTTACTGACTCTGTTTTAATGTTGTAAGTCTCTTGTGACGTGTGCACAAACCAAATATATACCTAGAAGAAAATGTAAAACTGAAAGTAGTTACTTATTCAGCTTAGAGTGTTGAACATATTTCTTGTTTAGTTCTCAGTACTAAACAAGTAAATAGTAGGGTTGCTGTAAAAATAAGTAAACTTATTACCTTGTTGTTAAATTCTGACAGATCTTTATTTAATACTGCTCTAGCATATATATTATTTATTTAAAATACAATTCAAAGTACACCGTTTTGCACAGAGAACATACTGCCCAAGTAGTTGTCTTTTTCACAATAACATATGTAGTCTCTCTTTCTTTATTTTTTTTTTACGGTAACATTACATTCTGACCCTGTCTGTATTAATAGTTTATCAATTTCAACCCCAAATGAATATATACACATATCTGGTGCTATTGTTACACTCTCTGAACTTGGCCAGTAATGCAATATTTTAATATCTCTTTACATTTTAAAATCGTTATGGTAACCAACTTGTGGCAACTGCTTTGTCAGTCCTGAAAGAACCATTGGATTGATACCTACAGTTTGATTCACGTTATTATACGTGCGAGAAAAAAAAATACATGAGCAGAAGAATAAGAAATAATGGAATATGAGAAGAACAGTGTTAGTAAGAACAAAATGAGAGAACCAAGATAGTGAGTGAAAGAGATAAAGAAGAATTAAAATTAAGAAAAAAATGATAAAGGAAGAATCTCCCCCATCCCCCGAAAAAAAAGATTCACTGTAAGTAAAATAAGAAGGTGATGAAGACAGAATTATAATATTTGTTTTGGCTACATATAAAAATTGCAAGAAGGAAAGTTAAAATATAAAGGATATACAAAAGAACGATTACAAATATGAAATGGATGGATGGAAGAAGAGAAAATAGAAGGAAAAGAGTAACTAAAGCGATAATTAAACAGCGATAAGCACCATAGAAGGAAAATTATAAGGCAGATGGAGAAACATAACGAACGATGAATATAAATACAGAACTAACACAGAAAGGAAAGATGAATCATTCTAAATGAGCAAAAAACGATAGTATGGAAGAGGAAATGTATAAAAAACATTAGTATTGAGATATTGTACAGGACTCTTTGTTAGTTATTCAACTACGTTACGAAATAAATCACTGGTTATAGTTTACCTCTCTTCGTTACTGATGTTTATCAGTTTCTGTTTAGTTTTATAACTAGCTCGTTAATGTTATTGCATGGCCCACCCCTACAGTGTTTGATGCACAGCGAACTCACTCTCTGTTTAACAGAATCTCAGTGCGGTCTCCTTACATTACCATCGGTACTGCAGAGAACAGCTGTAGATACTGGTTACAATCTCTATCGATCAGCCACATGAAGCATAGTATACATTTTATTTGATGCCCCTCTGTAAGCAAAGGGAAAGAAAAGCGAGCTTGTAAACATGGTGTTGTTTAACGCGCGGAAAAAGAAGATAGAATTGACACAATATTTTGTAGAATAATACGAAGAAAAATTTATGCAAGATTTCGTAGTAAAGTACCGAGGAAAGGCTTTCACGAAATGGTAAGTTTTTCTTCTAAGCAGCAAGTGCACGAGTTAAATTGTATGCAATAATTTTACTTGTTAGGCATCGTTCTATATTGACAGTGTTGGCTCTTTATTAAGGTTCAAACGACACGTGTGTAAAATTGAAGTAATACAGACGTTAATAGAAAACCAAAGTTTAATGGTACACACTTTGTTGACGACCTGTCCGTCAATATTGGGAGTCACAGAGCCACATGTCGTTTTCTTTGTAGGTTTAATAACAAAAAATAGAACTATCATCAATCAGTCACAGTTGTTTGTTCTCTGGTTAGTAACATATCTTCCAGCTGATTTTTAAGTTATTCTGCTGAATAATAGTAATTTCATGTTATTTAAACTTAGTACGGTAGGGATTGACTTGAGAGTGTATTCTGTAATAATATCAATTGCACTTTCAGAGTTTATTTCAAAAACGTGAATAAAAAGTTAGATTTAAATCAGAATCTCAAGCAATGCAGTCTAGTTATGGTTGACTTTATGGAATATAGTAGTATTCAGCGTCAGAACGAAAATAATCACTTTATGACAGACTAAAGTATTTGGTGTTCAATATCAGTTGGAATGTGGTCACAATAAGTTCACTGTCCAAAGTACTTTATTTTTTCGTTATCATTTGAAATGTAATCACATTTTATGTATGGTGTTTTCAGTTTCTCATTACTCACCACTTTAAACCTATATTTGTATAGGATATGAAGAATATGTAGTATTGGTGCTACTAATTTATTATTCTAAGTTATTCACCAGACAAGCTGTTTAAGACACGAAAAATAGATAAAGCCGAAGGACAGATTTGTCACTTGGTTATACTGGTTTCGTGGAATTTTACCCCTCATTATGAGAAAAAAATATATAGACTGGTACTGTTAAAGCTCTAGATTGTATATTATTATTATGGTGTTTTTTTAATTGACGTCTACTTGCTACAGTAAACCTATATTTAAATAGAAGTTGAAAGATATGTAACATCGTGCCGAGATTCGCAAGTCGGTAGAAACGAAACGCAATATGTCGTGATGCCGTCAGGTGGAGCAGCTTGAGCCTTGACATAATTCGGCTGATATTGTAATTTGTCAGGGAGCCTTGCTGGCTGGCAAAACATACTGACGAAGCCCCATGACCGCGTCCAATGGCGAAAATGAATGCATAATATGATAGACATATACCTACCTACACATTATACCATTCTGAAAAATACTTTGCCCGAAAATGCCAAAGTCATCAGGATGTATGTATATTCAGATTTCTGGAAGATGTTAACCTTCCTTGATTGTGCAAAGCTTCTAAGATTACATCAGTAAAGAAACTGGTAATAGGTACCTATCGGTATTACCATTTACTTATAGAGATGAGATAAAACTTTCTAGTGCTCAAGAGGATTTGAAATATTTCCTCGAACATTTCCTGATGTTTGGACGATAATGTTCAGATCCTGGTCACTTTGCAACAGTCATAGCTTTTGCATCAATAGTGCCAATGAAACGTACAAATAGTGACAATTATGTTTTTAGATGGACATCGTGAACGAGCAGTAGAGAACTTTAGAAGGAATAACTTGAGGATTCATACATAACAATGATGTTTTTTTGTTGCTGTGCAGTATTGATGCACACAATATGTACCATTCTTGTGGGCAGTTACGAGTGCAGGATTGAATATAATACTGTCATTATTAATCACTGAGATGTGATGGCCAACCTGTGATGCAGTTAGTTGTCCCCAAGCTCTAAGAAAGGATATACTTCAGACTTTGCATAATACCACAGAAATACACTCATAGTATGATTGCCTGTACTACTAGGAATGTAGTCATATTTGGTTGACAGTAGAGAATATTGTATAGTCACTTCAAATACAGCCGCATTGTGTTTTTCTGTAGGGAATATTTTAGCCTTCAGCATCGTTAGGAATACAATTACATTTTTTATTGACTGCAAAGGCTATCCTACTGTTCAGTATGACCAGAATCATTATGATATTATGGCTGACTGTTCGGAATATTTTAATTTTTAGTGTCTCTTGTTATATAATTCCGTTATTGTTGACTGTTCAGTTATTGTGTCTCCTAGCGGGTTAGCAGTAACTTTACAGACTTACAACGCTAAAATTCGGGGTTAGCTTCCTAGTGATAGATAGAGAGGGTGTAGGTTTCCATTCAGAAAATAAATTCAGTTATTGTAATATCTACTACCTCTAGGAAAAAAGTCGTACTGCAATTAATAAATATAATATTTTAGTGTTCAATGTCTCTTGGATTATTAGTATTGTTGACTAAACAGGTTATTGTCGTACTGAGGTTATTAGTAGTGTTGACTAAACAGGTTGTTGTTGTACTGAGGTTAACTATGCGGAATATCCTCGTGTTTTTTACGAACCACCCAGTGCTATATTGTTTGTAGTACGAAATATTCATCTTTGCTGAATATCACAGAAAACATTTTAGTATATATTTTGATGACGATGTGAATTATTCAAAGGCTTTGCAGCACTAAGGGACACAGTAGTGTTCCTTAGAGTTTTTTTTATATAATTATTAAGAACGTGATGGCATTGATGTTGAGTACAAAAGTTATTTTTGGAATTTTATGATAGCATTATATCACTAAAAAACCCACGTAGTTTTGTTTTACAGTTATGTTTATTATATAGCTCCGTAGAAGCATGTATTTAAAAGCAAACTTCTAAGATCTAACTAATGATAAAACGTACAACCATTGAAGAAAATTAGCCTTCACTGCTACACTTGTTGTTTTAGTAAAGACCTCGAAGAAAGTTAGTTATCATTCTCGTATCCGGTTTGCAATTTCCCTGACGTTGAAGAATGATACCTTCATTATTAAATCGGTATGTTGAGTGTATAAGTATGAAAAACAAATAATTTCTAATGTTATTTTTACGATTGTATAGATTTTGAAGAAAGCTAGTCGTTGTTGTTACGCAGTGCTGCGTTTGTATTAACTTTGAAAAAAGTTAGATTTAACTGTTATTAATAGGTGTACATTAGCCTTGGAGGTAGCTAACCTTTATTTTTCGTTATATTAACTTTGAAGTTGTTCGTTTTGTTTGTTGCAAGCGCAAAACTTCACAGCGGGTTATCTATGCTTTGCCCACCGAGGGTATCGAAACCTGATTTTTAGCGTTCTAGAGTCCAAGACTTGCTGTTGGACCATCGGGAGATGGGGGGGGGGGCATTCGTTTTTTTTAAATGTTAGATATGACTGTTGCAGTGATTCGTAGTCTTTGGCATTACACTATGTAGTGATTCTATATACCTCCGGGAAGCAAGGCTTCGCTGTTACACAGTTTTTGCCAAAGTTTATATCGTAGCGACGGTTTGTTTGTTTTGAATTTCGCGCTAAGCTACACGAGAGCTATCTGCGCTAGCCGTCCCTAATTTAGCAGTGAAAGACTAGAAGGAAGGCAGCTAGTCATCACCACCCACTGCCAACTCTTGGGCTACTCTTTTACCAACGAATAGTGGGATTGACCGTCACATTATAACACCCCCACGACTGAAAGGGCGAGCATGTTTGGTGCGATGAGGATTCGAACCCGCGACGCTCAGATTGCAAGTCAAGCGCCCTAACCACCTGGGCATGCCGGGCCGTAGCGACGGTAGCGTTATGTTACTAAAGTATAAATCTTGACGAAAGCTATTCATCACCGTTACATTGCGTTACGATTATTTGGGCCGCAACACAAATATAACCATTTTTTATTGTATTTGTAGTAAATAGCAAAAAATGTCCGCGATTCTGGATCAGAATGAAGGAGGGAATTTTTGTTATTGCTCTGCGGTTTTTCCAGTTAGTTTCAATGACATATACATACTCTTGTCATTATTTTATCGAATTTACCCTAAAGTCACACTTCAACAATCAGCCGCAAGGAAAAGTGTTGCGCTGTCCATACATACTGAGCACAGAAATCGTGAGCAACGAGTATGTGGTTGTAAAACTTTTGTCCATTGAGTACCATAAAGAGTAGATAAGACAGAAAGACAAGTAATTGCATAAAAATGATTTATTTTTATTATGAGCTGTTGTGTTTCTGATTTCGTTAATGAACAAAAAAAAAAGCCACTGAAAATAAAATTGATCTTTTCTGTATTTCGCCTTGCGCATGCGTGAAGCAACCTGTTTCCTGTATCTCCCAAACTGCAGGTCATCCAATTAGAAAAGAGTGACTGTTGCCTCCTATACAGTGAATGTGAATTTTCCTCCTGGTTGAATCACAACAATAGAAAATATTTCATTATTTTATCATTGTATGTTAGTAAACTATATAAAACATCTTCAGGCGGTTTAAAATGGGTTTTCACCAACATTACAGATTTAACCATTCGTCAGATTTGTTAGTCAATATTTTTGTTTTCTTGAATACACGTTGTTTACTGTATAACAAACACTTAAGTTATACCAATACTGATACGACAATTGATGTGATGGGTGCCTACCGACACGACTATTGACATGATGGGTGTCTACTGTGTGATGGGTGCCTACCGACACGACTATTGACATGATGGGTGTCTACTGTGTGATGGGTGCCTACTGATACGACTATTGATGTGTTGTTCGTTTGATCTTCGCCAACAAATTTTCGCGAACATCTTTAAGTTTGTTTATGCTGATGATATAGCAAGACACTTTATTTCTGCTCTACTGTTCAAACGATTCAAACATCCGTGAACAAGAAAAACATGAAACCATCTTACAAGTGAAAAACCACAACTTGCTTCACGATGCTATAGTCTACTATATCCTCGCTTCGAGTAGATCTAACGAGTCAACTCTGACAAAACGTCAAATATTCTGTTCTGATACTAAAAAGAGGGTGAAAAAAGATCACTATTTTTTGTGACGTTAAATTGTCAGGTGATTACTTTCAGTATGAACGAAAAGGTTTTTATTTATATTTTCTTCTTTTATTTATTTTGCACATTTAACAATCGACGTACGCTAAGTAAAACGTATCATGATATTGTATTAGACTACTAAAAATATGATTGATTTTCGTCTGAAGTTTGAAAAAATCTGAGGCGGGCGCTTAATTTAACATTTCATTACTTTTTTAACTTAATATTGGGTGTAAAATTAGTGGACAAGAAAGATCTTTATTCCAATTTGCTAACGTTTTTAGTCTAAAAATGATGGATTGCATTATAATGGACACCAAAGTATAAATTCTGGTGCTGATAATAAAAATTAAAATAGAAAAAAAACAAAATAAAAACGAGGCACGACGTCTAACTAGGGTCAAGCAGGTACGAAAACAAATTATACTTTTTTAGTTGGCCTTAGATGAGTCAGACCCTCCAAAGGCTTGAGTTGAGTAACAACTGATCTACATATGTTTACTGCTCTACCACCAGGTTCGTGGTTATCGTAAACAAAAAGGTTTGGTGTAAGGTTGGCAACCCCGATTGTGCTTCTTTATAACATAGGCTATGATTAAAGCTAGTATTTTTTGTTGCACTGGTACTTCGATCCTATTAACCTTAAGGAGAGCCAGTCTTTGTTGTTTCTTGTATAACAAGTGTTTAAGGAGGGCTAGTCTTTGTGGTTTCATTATGTAACGATTGTTTAAGTCTCGAAGAAGTTGTGGTATTCCCAATAAAACGGTCTTCCCACTAACTGGAGGTTCGGAGAATGTCAGACTATGGAGTGTAATAATATGTCTAGTTTACAACAGGATCGTATATGGAAAGGATTCAACACCAATAGTTTGTCAAATATAAAGATCATATTTTTTCACAAAAACACAATTACAGTATAAAACAAAAACAAAACGAGAACAAGTGTTTATTGGTGTGTGTGTATGTCGAACTGATAAGAGCGAAATAAAGACTTTACTTAAAATCTCTTAACCTGTCGGTGTGTCTTCGTGTAAGTTTAACTGAAACCTCAAAGCTTAAAATGAAAATATACCCTCATTGAAGATTAAAATAAAATAAAGTTTAAACTATAGTTGAAACATTAGCTAAATTACATGTTCAGACAAATTCCAAATAGTTAATTTCCTATCTCACTAGTTTAAACAAATAATTTACTTTACTAAGTGAAAGCTAAAAGCAAAGTTAAAATACTGAAACTACTCACGTTAGTTAACTCAAGATCCTTCAAGATAAAAGAAAAGTACGCTAAAAATAAAATTTAAAAGGAATATCTGTTATAATGTGTTACAAAATCTGTCTTACAAGGGCAAACCCAGCTTTACATTCTAATGCAAAAACAAAGTCAACTTTGCACATGAAACACGTATATCACAAGATCTGTGTTCACTGAAAGTTAAACTCTAGGGCTCGACTGCCCCAGACCCATATTCGTTTCACCAAAAAGAAATATACGTTTTTTTGCTATTTCTGGATGTCATGTCCTATATTCCTTACAATAAAATTGGTTAATTGCCATGCAGTGAATCCACATCTTGCACGCTTTCGAAACAGAAAAATTTAAAGTGTTAAATGAGTGGTTATATACATCCAAACGAAGAACTCTAAAAAACACAATAAAAACATTGTCTTAACTAAGGGGGTGGCAGACACATAGCACTATCCTGTACAACATCTCCTCCCCCCTTTACCTCCAGACCAACCTGGCCATTCCTAAATATAGAACAAAAATCAATCTTTAATCACACATCACAAAAAAAGTAGAACTATCTTCATTTCAGCAAAACCACTTGCCTACCATACTATAAAGTACAAAGGAAAAACCAACTCATTCCCTTTTTGTAGTGGTATTCTAACAAAATATGTATATATGGAAGAAAAACAAAAAGAATAAATAGATAAATATGTTAAAAATAACTCTTTTAACAAAGATCTCCTACTCCCTTCTCTTAGAGGGAGTACTTTAACAAACTACACATGTATACAAGACAGACCAAAATGAAAATATTTTAACATCGAAAGACAGTCAAAAATAGAAACTCTCTAACATAGAATATATAATATTTTACATTAACTTCTAATATTTAGTCCTATTCTCGAACAATAGTTCTATAATTTTGATTTTTTATTAATCTAAACTTACCATGTAATAAAAGCACATAACAAAGTTTATTCTCTTATGTACAAGAATGCCATTTCAGAAATATTAAGTATAGTATATAACTTAGATAAATTTACAGATCAAAGTAAGCAACAAGTAAATGAAACACAATTAGAGATTTAGAGTAATAAGTTAAATCCTAAAACCTTTAACGAAGACTGAAAAATTACAAACTGGACTGTTCATAATATAATAAAATACTCGGAAGAAATCAATTTATTCTAAGAAACTTACAAAATGGTAAAGATGGTACACCTTGTTAAAGGTAGAGCTAGCAAACTTGGCTCTGAATGTAAGAAACCTAATAATTAAGCTTAGGGTAAACTTGTACAATATAGAGAACGAAAGAAATGTTACCAGTCTTGTAAAGAGCGAATCTAGGACTTGGATTTTGTGAAAATGAAGGAGCCTTGAACTAAAACCTTGTGAAACAACAAAAGGCCTGATAATACAAATATGGATTGGCATGGCCAGGTGGTTAGCGCGCTCGACTCACAATCTGAATGTCGCGGGTTCGAATCCCCATCCCACCAAACATACTCGCCCTTTCAGCCGTGGGGGCGTTATAATGTGACGGTGAATCCCACTATTCGTTGGTAAAAGAGTAGCCCAAGAGTTGGCGATGGGTTGTGATGACTAACTGCCTTCCCTTTAGCTTTACACTGCTACACTAGGGACTAGTGCAGATAGTCCTCGTGTAGGTTTGCGCGAAATTCAAAACAAACAAACAAACAATACGAATATATTAACATTCTGTGATCGGTTTGAATTATTTTCAATATTTTATAAAAACTGTTTGGTTATCACGTTCTGTATCTTATTTCCTTGAGGTCGTTAGCTTAAAATAGTTTCAGCCCCTATGAAAACCAAGCACCAGCAACTAAGTTAAATTATTTTGTACCGTCTAGAGACTCTAAAAAACGTTACATTTATGTAAGTTATATTCATACACTCACTGTTTAACCTCTTCTTTTTATTCTACACTGAAATAGGCTATCTGTCTCAAAAGTATATCGTTAAAAACCTTATCCTTCATTTGGTTGCAATATGTTATTGCTGTTTTCATATCATTTCTTACTGTTAAAGTTAATGGTTATTAAATTATTTTTAATTGTTAATTAACCATCTTGTAACAGTTATGGTAACGTGGTTGCTGGATGAATGAACACTTATTGAAAGATAAATCCCAGTGCAGTTCTGATGATCAAGTGCGCAATAAAAAAGCAGAAAAACAACAAAGAATAGCTTTTGATTTAACGTAAGATAAATTTAAAGAATAGTATAGTAATTGTACCCACCAGCATTATCTCAAAACTAATAAATCAAAGAGAAAAGACTAATCTCTTTGTAAAAATAAATAAAATCCACCAGCAGTTCTAGTTAGATCTTCTCGAGTGGAAATTGAGTGCAGAAAATATTTGTCTTTTATCACCAGCAAATGTTCACAAACATAATAGTTTAATTCGTTCTTAGAATGAAAAAGAATGAAATTGATAAATCATCAAATTCGCTTGCAATAGTTAGAGATTCTCGTAATTGAGAAAAATCAATGAAAATAAATTTCGTTTCGTTTTCGTAATCGCCAAAGAATACTGTTTCATCCAATAAGCAGAACAAAAGGCACAACAGCCCTTGATAAATGTCTAAGTTGTTTATCAGTTCACGTATGATGGATGTTTTGGTGTTAGAAAACTATACGTTGAGATTTATGCTAATGTCGTTTCGTGCGGAAGCTTTCGTGCTTATTTAACATAACACTTCTAGTTAAAAATAACCTCACAGCAAGATCTCATTGATTTTCGTGTTTTTCTAACAAAGGCCAGTTTTCCATGTAACAATACCTCAAGTTGGTGCTCCTTTTGTTCGAACTGGCTCGAAATATTTGCTACAGGGCGAGATTAAAGTTTTCAAGAGCAAACAGACTGTAAGGTTTTTCATTCAGTTTTTCTCTTCCTATAGAATTTGATCGATCTGCTCTTTCGGGGAGATGGGAGGAGAGCTCTTTGCTAAGTCATCTCTCTAGAAGATTTCAAAAATAGTTTTCTTTAATAAAGAAAAGAAAAAAAGAGGTCTTGAGTCTGTCTTTTATTAAAAATGATAGCCGAATTTTTCGGTCTTTAGTAAAGTAATATAAAGTACCTGAAATACCGGAGCTCTGGTTAAAATGTAATATCTACTGGACTAAACTCAACGATTGTCAAATAGTACTGTATAAATAATATTTATTTAAATACGTATGTCTATCATGTCGAAAAAAGATATATATAACATGTAGTAAGAGGATGGAAAGTTGTAGTAAGTATACGAATTCTTTGGGTCTGAAAGTTCCCGCTAATGAAATAAATAAAAAAAAAAAAAGAATCTGCTAAGCATATCGATTCAGCTACACTCAGTCACGTGGCGTTGTTACTAATGCCCGGAAGTAGGTATTTGCTGCTTCATGACTACCACTGCATCTGTAGTTAAACATTCTTGTAGGAGTATTTCATGACTCCTTAAGGGCGATACGAACTCCGTATGTTTTTATAGTTTCACTTCATGCACTTGACAACATAACTTCCAGAAATACAATAACCACTTGTAATCTGATTGTGATCTCAGCCTTTATACAGAATCCATGTGGATGAAAAAATAGTAAATTTTCTACTGTAATGTAAAGTTTCAATTATTAAACGTAACTGTGATAACACTTTAAGCTTAATAATAAATGACATGATGAATAGTTAAAAAATATGAGTACAGGAAAATAACATGAACTACACTGGATTTATTATTGTATAATACAATCCATAACATTGGTGTGATTACTTTCTAACTAATATTTATACAAAACATTTAGATGTGTGATGATTGTTTCGTGAACACGTTTTCTAGTTCACCAACAAGTTATATTTAGTACTCTGTGTAAATTACTACGAAGTTTAGAAGATTGATCAGCCAATCAGTGAGGTAGTATTTCTCACTACAATTCTAGTAAACATATATCAGAACTTACGATACCTCACGAGTACTGGATGCTATTTAACACTGAGAATGCCCAGTACAATCAGTTGATATGTCAGTTTCATACTCAAAGTCCCCATTAAGTTGTTCGTCACTTGAAATCAGTCTGTATATGTGTAATTTCGAAGGTTCAGTGCTCTACTAGCAAGATCTGGAAGACGTTAAATGTATTGAACGTTTTACAAGCTTACGCCTTCCTCTTGTAAAGGCGGATTGTTACGCAAATTTTGTGACATATTTCTTTATTTATTATTAAAGCATCCTCATAAAAACAAGTATCTGAATTTCACAAAATTATGTTATTAACATTTTACTTATCTGACATAATAAAATTCAGTAACTTGTATTTATGTCATATAGTTACGTCATCAGCATTATCCTTAATTGGCATAATAAGGCGTGTAAGGATTTTTCACTGGCATTTTATATAAATACTAGCAGCGTTGCCGGGTTTTCGAAAAAACAAGCGAACCCTACTCTCTCTGTTCCCCCGTTCCATATTTCTATAGGAAAAAAATATTTTGTGAATTTATGAAAAAAAAAACAACGAAGTATACTACGAACCTGTTTTAAATCTGGGCTTCCTTATGAACGAAGTGTTTTGTTTTTTATTCACTGGCAAAGATAAATAGGTCCTTGTTGTTCCCCACTCTTGAGCATCCAACGTTGAGAAACATGGTGACGTCAATTCAAGTCCAACTACCGTTGTACAACCGAGGTTGGTCAAGGTTTCGTATTAGCATGATGGGAGCGCCTTTTTTCATTTGATAAAATACATTCGCTGACTTTACTTTAATTTCATTGTACACAATAAGTATTATAATGTAAGCCTTACTTTTTTTCACGTAGTCTATTTTATGGTATACAGCATAATTTTATTTTATAGGCTAGGCCTACTGTTTGCTTTTGCACACAACATTCTGATTCTGCATATATTTCTTTTGTATGTGAGGTTAAATATATGATGTATTAGTAAATGTATAATTACTAATCTATTACTAAATAGGCCTATCTATTTTAATGCTAATAAAAAAATACAATTTCCACATTCAATTCATCTTCCACCTTATGCAAGCACTCTACCAGTAACAGTTACGTTGATTTGACATTAATCTCATTTTACACAATAGTATTATAATTTAAGCCTTACTCTTTTCACGTAGTATGTTTTATCAATTTATGGCAGACGACATAATTTTATTTTATAAACTAGGCCTACTGTTTGCTTTTACACACACAACATTCTACATACATTTCTTTTGTGTGTTAGGTTAAATATATGATATATTAGTACATCTATAATTAATTATTTATAACTAAATAGGTCTAATTATTCTAATGCTATATTTTAAATTAAATGTTAACTCAAACTTACCCAAAAACGTCAAGCCTGCGTAGAATTACAACCATATAAAACAACTAACTTACAGTGTCAGAAGCGGATTAACGTACGCCGTATGGTCCAAATGTACCGCCCCCCCTCCCACCACACACACAAAGTAGATTATATTTTTAAAAAGGGCTAGGAAGTAAACCATGAGATTAGATGAAAGAACAAAATTAAAGATAACTAATATAAGTAAAAATAAAAAATACCTATGCACTTTTAATTCACGGTTACCTTTGGAGACAACAGACCAAAAGCTAGATCGGAAAACATATTAATTCCTTATATAACACAGACGTATTTCGTTATAATATAAAAAAATGTTATATTATATTATAAAGACAAATTTGCATAGTTATCCCTTAAATCGTTTTGGTAACATCTTCTTGATATGGGTAGAATCGTGTCGAAAATTCTCGTATTGCTTTCTCGCACATCCGCACAAATCGCACTGTACATATGGTTCGTGATGGTATAGGAGTTATAACAACAGTGTGAAAATATTTACTCTACGTATTGCAATTATTTTTGTAAGTATAAATATATTTTTGTAATGGAGCTTTAATAAAAAATACAAGTGAGTAGTTTATATATATTCACAATACAATAATATACTAATAATACAATATTATGTCATATGAGCTTTAATTTTTCAATATTCACATTATGAAATATTCTTTACAATGGAACACATATGTACCACTATTCTTCAACGGTAAATTGTTACTCCCCGTATTTTATTATTATACTCTTTGACGACCACAAGATTTCTGCATGAATATTTTAAAAATATAGATTTTTTTGTCCCGCCTTGGCCAGGTGGTTAGGGTGCTCAACTCACAATCTGTGGGTTGCAGGTTCAAATCCCCGTTCCACCAAACATACTCGCCCTTTCAGCCGTAGGAGCGTTATAATATGACGGCCAATCCAACTATGCGTTGGTAAAAGTGGAGCCCAAGAGTTTGCGGTGGGTGGTGATGATTAGTTGCCTTCCCTCTAGTCTTAAACTCCCTAAATTAGTGACGGCTAGCACAGATAGCCCTCGTGTAACGTTGCGCGAAATCCATAACAAACAGGTTTTTAAATGCATATAGGTCAATCCTAATATTTCAAGCTTTGCCCTTTGTGAGGGTTCCACATAAAATATTTGTCCCGGGTCCCCCACAATCTTAATCCGGCCTTGCACAGTGTATTCATTATCATATGAAATTACTCTAAACTGTAAATAATTATTCGTGTAATGTATATGTTAAGGATAAAATTGCTGGTTTGGCTAGCAGACGATAGACGCGTATATCAACGAAAAATTGTATTGCGCACCTTTATGTGAGGTAAGTGTGTCCTGCGCAGTGAACGCGGCGGGCAAACAAACAGGGGGATTTTGAGTTTTATTTATAGATTGGAATAACTTATAATACTTGACTTAATTGCTAGAATACGCTTTCTTCTTTGGCATTTTGGTCTGGGTATGGTCAGTGGTTAGCAGTCCTAACCTATGAACACGATTAATGAACCGTGGATTTGCTAGACAAATAACGGTTGAAATTCCACTACTCTGTCAGACAAACGTAGCCCAAGAGTTGGCGGTAGATGCTGTTGACTAGCTCCTTCTCTCTAGTCTGTCTATTCAAAATTAGGGATGATTCAGTGCAGATAGTCTTTGTGTAGCCTTCTGAAACTAGCGAAAACCTCTAGCATTTTACAAAAACTGTCTTAAGTAATTTCAGTACAGGCTGAGTTCACAGGTTCTCTTGGCTTACCATGAATCCGGTGATTCTTGATTCGCATTCCGTTGCCGCGACAATAAACTCACTCTGTTAACCTGGGTATGTCGAACAATAAGCTTCATCCTTTAAAGAAGGCAACGAAGAACCACCCAAACTACTACTTCCCATGATAAATACAGATTTTATATGAGTCACTGTGTCCGCCTACCGTCGGTTTAGAAAGTTTACTGCTTGTGATTTAGTTTAGTTGGGGTATAACGGTTTCGTATACAAAAATGGTTGTTCTTAAACAAAAAACCTCAGAGGTTGCCTGATTCAGTATCAAAGTAAAATCATAATTAAGTAGCATCGTGGAATGCTGAGAACAACTGCCACTTTCAGTGGATTTTCATTTTCAAATTCTTTTAACTTCCAAATATATATTTGAATTGTTCGTATCACAAGCTCAGTACATTTATTAGGTGTGTACCCTAATATAAAAAAGAAGCTAAATAAACATACTTTATTTTTAAACTAAAATCATAGATAAAATTATTTTTCACCAAAGAAGAAACTTTGTGATGAGGCAGCTGTTTAGCAAAATACACAATAGATTAATATTTTTCGTTTTCAAAACGTAATGTTATTGTTGTATAGTTGTTGTAGAATGCGCCTAGTCCTAGAAAAAGGGAGAAGATGGCGTACAGATTTTTTTTCTAATAACTTAAGTATATGTAATTTTTTAAATCTATTGGTGTTTCTGAAAATTAAATTCCACAAGTGCCGTGAAGAGATATTAATTCTCTCACCAAAGTTCAAACCACAACACACACACATCTTTGGATACTATTACGAAATTGGAGGGACAGTTTTGGCTTTGTAGGGGTAATGTATAAGAGAGCAGCTTTATATATTTCATTAAGAGGTCCCAAAATAAGTTCAGTAAGGGGGATTTATTTACTCAAAATGACTCCTGATATAGTCTTTACTATTGTGGTAACCATCATACGAACTTAAATCTAATCGTAGGGTTTTACTGCATCGTCACATCGAAATGAGAATTTGTGATGGTTTGTCGTTACATGGTTAATTTATAACCCGATTTCGGTTTTACCTATCACTAATAGAAAAATATTCAGCCATCATTATTATTTTGTTCAGACAAATCACATGCTTTAGTTTATCGAATATCGCCATTGAAGAGCAGTATTACAAAACGTAACATCTGACTCTGCATAACAATGTGTCCTCACTGAATAAGGTATACAAACAAAATAATTATTTTTTGTAAATGTAGATTTTATCGTTAAGGGATACCAAATACAAGCTTACCCACTGCCACTATTAGTGGCACGAATATATTGATTTAAAAAAAAAGAATAAAAAATGTAGTTGTATAACATTACAAGTCAACAGGCAAGTTTTGAAATAACAGAAATTTATTAAATAAGTTCAACTTAAATCCAAACAGTTCAAGAAATGAATTTTCCTACATTTTGATGCACCATGCCATGAAATCTGCCTCTTTGAATTTCCAACGTGAAAATTGATAAGTGTATCACTTTATAGTTTATAACTTCTTAAATTAATGTTTTATATTATTATTTTATTCACAGAACGAAAAATAACATTTTATAAACTTTATTTTAAATAATGAATACAGATATTATGCACAAAGTAGAAGTAAAAAAACAACCATAATATTAAAAATGGCGACCTATTATGGAAGTCTTGAACAAAAGAAAAATTCAAATATAAATGTTTGAAGTTATGAAGGTATTCCGCAAATGTTAACAATAATAAGATACAAAATACCTAAAAATGAAATGTAAAAGAATAATGTATAATAGTTCATATAGTTGATGTCTTATCAGAGTTAATCCGGCATCATCAGGACGAGACGATTACATCAAAAAGGGTGTGTGTGGTATATATATATATATATAAATCAATAAATATCATACTATGCAATACATTAATTGTTCATAGGTGATTAAAATCAGCATTATAAAACCATAATGAATTTAATATAAACCAAAAAGATTACAATATAACTGAAATTCAAAAACACTCCTCCGCTATCATTCCTTACTGTCATCCTTAAATCATGAAGGATAATGCGTGTGGTCACAGCATCCAAATGCGTTGGGGAAATTCCATCTATCAGGTAAAATCTAAACGCTGATGAAAAACTTGCCAGCAACTAAGAGGAATCAGTTAGGAGTTGAGTGCTTGAACCCACAACGTCTCAACCCCAACTGCCTTTCGCTGTCTGCAGCCAATTGTGGGAAAGCACTAACCCTTAATACTTAGAAATAACTTTGGGTGTTTTACTTTGTAGAATTTTTATCAGGTTGGTTTAATTCTACATTAAAGTGTTCATAGAAGCTTTTTGTACTTTCTCTGTTACTCTAAATTAAGACTGTTTATTACTGACTGTACTTATTATTCTAAAATTTTAGAAGCTCTTCTGGTATAAGTTATTAAATAACTTCGTTTATAAAAGTTTGTATTTACTGCCCGGGAAATACGCGGCGAAAGCACTGTTTATGCTTTTACAACCGACAAATATTTCTTTGACTATTAACGACCATATCTTACAGTTTTGAAGAACATCAGTCTGAAATTAAGAAGTTTTGGAAAAAGTGAACATGGAAAATTGTCAATGATTAGTAAGACCTGGATGTTCATAAATGCGTACTATTTATTCGCACCCTCAAGAAAGTCTTCTTGCTTTCTGTATTTTACCTGCACCCCCCTCCCAGCAGCTCAACAATAAGTCTGAAGCTAAAAATCGGGTTTCGATACCCACGGTGGGCAGAGCATATATAGATAGTTAGCTTACTGTGTAGCTTGACTCTTAATAACAGACAAATAAACAAATACCTTTTATATTCTTATGCTAACAAGACAATGTATAAAGCATGTCTTTAGATACGCAAGTACGATCAGGGTAAATATTAACTAATGGTATTAATGTAGAAAACATATATATGTTTACAAACCTGTTATAAAATATAATCAAAGATGACTTGAAAAACACTGATGTGTAGAAATATTAAAATAGGCAAAACTAATTTTAATCAAAACGTACTTTCCAGAGAGAAAAACCTGACGCCGAAACGCAAAAGAGAAAACAAGAAGAAGATTATTTTATATCTCTTTCAGTAATTTTTGCTTGTGAAATTCCTTGGCAGTATTGCTGGTATCTGCATTGATGGTACTATTTTTCTGTTATGCAAGGTGTGTATGTTTAATGTAATGTTTACAATGGTGACATAAATGCTCTATTGTTTGTTTGTTTGTTATGAATTTAGCCCAAAGCTACACGAGGGCTATCTGCGCCAGCCGTCCCTAAATTAGCAGTGTAAGACTAGAGGGAAGGCAGCTAGTCACCACCACCCACCGCCAACTCTTAGGCTACTCTTTTACCAACGAATAGTGGGATTGACCGTCACATTATAACGCCCCCACGGCTGAAAAGGCGAGCATGTTTGGTGTGACGGAGATTCGAATCCACGACCCGCAGATTGCGAGTCGAGCGCCCTAACCACCTGGCCATGCCGGGCCATAAACGCTCTAATATGCATTCACGTGAATTCAGCTATTTAATACAAAATAAAACAGCTTTATGCACAACAGTCGTCATGAACTTCATAAAAACTGAAATTTGGCTGAAAACGTACAAATGAATACTACATGCAAAACATATTAATTTATAAAACGGCGATTTTACGCATAAAATAACCCATCCATAGGAAGTGCAGTTTTAATTTATAATTTCCACCTATTTTCACAAGGGTGCGCCCAAGCATGCATCCTTAACGCGGCCTCTTCTTAAGTAGTAATTAAACTCACTGAAAACGTATGCTTTCATAATTAGGCTTAACATACATAACTCGTGTAAATAACTTTCTTTTTAGGCGCTAGCATCTTGAATTAGATATGGACGTATCTCGCATAGCAACATCACCGCTTTGCGTGATGTTTCTCCTAGACGTATAATTTCTAATAACATTCTAACATCAAATAAGAATATGTTCATTTCAAGTAATAATAAAAAAATAATAACACACTGCTCGCTGGATATCAATGTAACAAAAATTATCAGGATATCTTTGTTAATTTCACATGCGATAACAATAAAATGTACGTTTTCTCATTTTTCACTAAAGAAGGCAAATGCATTTTAGCAACATGATATGAAATAATAATAAAACTAGATGTACTTTCGCAGGGTCCCCGAAAGTGATCTGTTTCAAGAGTAAATAAAAACCAAAATTAAGAGTAACAAATATTTTTATTTCTTGCTTTTGAAGTTCATGTGTCATGCTGTGTTATAGCCTTCAGAGTGCACAATTCTCGTGATTCATGACACGCGCACGCTTAACTGACATTACGACAGTACAAATTGCAATGTCATTGTAGTGTCTATTGACTGACTGATAGACAAAACACTACTGTGGTTAAAACAGATTACCCCTCCAGGCGGCCTACGGCCCCTTTCAGGGAATTGAACTAGTTACCTTAACATTACTACTGAAAAAACACTAATTAAAAAATATTCACAGTGTTTTATTTTTTTAATTTCTAGTTCCCTCTAACTTTTAACAAACAACTTCAATACCTGTAAGTTTTAAAGTTTTGTATTGTTTAGATTCTTCTCCAGCATTTTGTCTTAAGCTTCTTTATAAGATCTAAAACGCACGAAGTCTTTGAAGGTTTTTAACTTTCCCATTTCTTACATTTGTATATCTTCACCAATTAATTAAAGTTAGATCCTAATCACTTGTATAACTTAGGTCTAAAAAGTCTATATATCTTTATACTCTGGTGTTCATCAAGTATTTTGCTTTCATATTAATTAGATTAATATATTCCAACGACTCGAATGTTCCACAATTTTACTTTTTCTTAATTTAAATTTATTGATATAAATGTTATATACTTTAGTTACTTACTGTTCATAACATTAAAAAGTGACGAAACAAGACATAAACATTCCTCTTACAATATTCAAATCAATAACACATTATGGGCACCACCTTTGCCAAATAATTAGAAAACCTAACTTTGAATCCTATTTTCGTCATGTGTTTTTAGGTTAAGGGCCGAAAACACCGCTATCAGCGAGGATACCCAAATGGTAATTTAAGAGTGGGCACACGTAGAAGCTTCTTGTAGAGTTTTAAGAATGACTAAGCTTCAATGGCGACACTGTATACAAATGATAATTTTTTTTTCTTGCTCTTAATGTTTGTTTTATGTAAAGTTATTGTTACATCATAATTTTGATCTAATTAGTGACTAATCAATGATTACACTTCTTTCGTTACATTTATGGAGTTCCCCTTGCTAGGAAGATGCAATTCCACTCTTTCCTGTAGTGGTTTACACTTTATGATCTTGGTTTTGTAAAGCTTATCATAATGATACGGTCAAATCTTTTCTGGACTTTTTGACTGCAATGAAATCATACTGTATTGTACAATTGTTCCCAATATTTTCTTACTGTTAATTATTTTTTAATAATTTTTAATATCATTTACATTTAATATATGATTTTTTCATGTACGTTTTTTTAATTATTCATTTGTTGTACGTTCAGTTATGCGTGTTTTAGTTACGCTTTTGGATTATCTTCGGTAGTATGTTAATTGTCAAATACTAAGCTGTCCTCTGCCGTGGGTGTAACTTTTAGATCACCAACCTTCGTATCTTCACGATTTATTATAACAATCAGCGACAGTACATAAATAATAATCAATAATACTAAAGTAACTGTAGCACAGACGATCTTAAGTTCATGTGATCGGTTGAGAGATGTCAAATATTGTTGAAATCCTATGTACTGGCACTAAATAAAAAAACATATCTTCATACAAAAAAGTAGGCGACAGACGAACACGTTTTAATCATGTAGAAGTAGATACAGACTTTTCTCTACGTTAAAATACTGTTCTTTTATTTGCGAGCTTTCGGTCTTTTATCAGAGCCTTCATCAGGCAACAATATACTGAGCAATTAATCAATTAATTTACCTAGCTATAAATCTTTAAAAAAAACGTTTTATTTAGTCGATTATCAGTCCCTCATCCAAGTGTTGCCTGACCCGATTTACGTATATAATAAACCCCCCACGAAACATACTCAACTTACTAAAGTGTCTAGTTTTGATATAGGTCAAAATCAACTTGTTATACAACAAATTCTAGACTCAGTTGTAGCTCAAAGACAGTATTAATTCGGTGAGAATTATTGAAATAATTAGTAAATTTAATCAGTAGCAGTTTAATTAGTAGGCAGTAATGATCTTCTTCCGCCGCAATTAATTATTAACGCAGCAATAAAAGTTCAAGCTTAAGGACAATAGACGTTGACAAAATAATCTATTATCATAGGCATGTATCTTTGGTATATAAGCAATTAATTTTTCATAAAATCCTGAAACAATAAACAACATTCTAATTAGACAATATAGTGAAAAATAAATATTTATTTGCTAAAATCATAGACGTAGGTGTATACAGACACCACAACAAGGAACTTTTAAAATATATAGCTATACAAGTATACATGTACAGGATGACTTAGATACTTACTTTTTACACTTGCAAAGAGAAAATATAAATACTAAACATTTCATGTCGTAATTATGCAGTAATGTTACCACAGCATCATTGAATTTCATCATTTTATCCATTTTTTTTACATGTAAATGTTCAAAGGTTTAATAAAATGTATTACACAAGATATTTTTTAAGATTTCATATTTCTTCCTGGGAATGTATAATTTCAAAATGTTATTATACAGAGGATGAGTATGTTATATTAAAACGATCTTAGAGCCTAGTCATGTCGTTACAGTCCATGTCGCCACGACCAGTCATGCTCTATCTGGCGACCTTGCATCTTGACAATAGCCCTACAGCGGAGTTTCCATTGCAAAAAACTTCGTCGAAAGGTTTTCATGTTCAAAGCACATCACTCATCTCTGCGTGTTTTCCATAATCCATCTATTGTACGAAGACGACGGTTTCCCTGCCCACGTTTTCACAATCTGATCGCATAGAAACGCATAAATTCTGCATCTGGCGACTTCAATGGTTATCTTCGAACGGAATAGCATAAATAACAATTCTAAAGCTGAAGTATATGACGGTTGAACGGATATGTGGCTGCTCTTCCAGATGGAGATTCTTCTTGATTATATTGCCTTAGACGTGTAGATGGCTTTACCCACTGACCTTTGTGTTCATGGATTCTCACCTGTTACAATACACCACACTTTGCTTACCACAACTAGGATACGACTTGTTGCAGGTCTTTCTGGATGGTCCTGCTTCTCCAAGTTGATCCATATTCCCGTTTTCCAATGATGTTAAGTGCAAAAGATATACCTGTCGTGTAAATTCTAAATCCCCGATTTGAACATAAATTAGAAATAAGAATGTACAAATATTTTGCAATGGAAAAGGATGTAACATACCCTTTCCAGTTTTCGGTGGAATCAAACTATCACTGAAATACCAAGCAATATCAGAATGTAGTTCTGATACATATCGTCCCACTGGGACTCTATATAGTCCGTGCTTGTCATGTTACTTGCTAACTTGCATATTCAAAATCGTTTTAATATAAAGTACTCAACCCTATATACTTTTATTTTTAGACCAAAGTGTTTACTAAAAGTGAACTACAGTAAAATAATTAAAAAAAATTTAAACTAATACTTACGTACCATAAAGAAAAAGAAAGACACGGGCAATATTTCTAGTAAATAATGTCAGGGACGTATATTATAGATCGACTTTGATAAAGTACAGAGCATAATGGAGTACATAATATCAGTTAAAATGTGGAGCAAACACACACGTTAGAACTCTTCACGACATCAAATAACTTGTTTAGACAAAATGCTTTGGAGTTTTACCGAAAAGAAATACAAGATAAGGTTTACACACGCAAGTATATGATACACATAGAAGTTGATAATCGTACCAGAGTTTACACAGTTTCGTCATAAAAAAGTAGCTAGCTGGTGGTGTCTTAGGAGGCGACAGAAAGCGAATTGTGGAAGTCGTAATTACAGTCAAACGCAGTTCTATTTCCAAAGAAATGCTTATTCTATATCTTTTAGAAAAATCTTATAAATAATTATTAATAGATTACTTAAAATACTGCCCCCCAGTGGCACATCGGTATGTCTGCGGACTTATAACACTAGAAACCGGGTTTCGATACCCGTGGTGGGCAGAGCACAGATAGCCCTTGTGTAAAATTAAAAACAAACAAACTTAAAATACTAAAACCTTATTCTTAACTGACTGAGGAACACTATTTAGTTGGACGAGTGTTTCATAGCAGACCACAAAGACAAAAGGTGATGTGACCCACCCAGCCAAATACACTCGTTAGCCACGCCTACAACCAATAAAAAATAAGGTGAAATACTAGGAGATATTTCTGTTTCTTTTGCTGAAACTTTGTATTACGTCACTTTTATCTATCTGAATGATTTTCTAAAGTAAATGACTAAATTAATATAAACTATATAGTTTAACCACACGATATAATAACGAAACGCCTCCTTGTAGCTCAGCGGAAAGTCTGAGGTCTTATAACGCTAAAGGTTTTGTTTCAATACCAGAGGTGGGCAAAGCACAGATGGCCCATTGTGTAGCTTTGTACTTAACAACAAATAATATATTTATATCTAAAAAGTAAATTGCGATTATTATTTTGGAACTTGACAGAATGTTTCAGTACAACTTCAAATCTTATTTTGTCACAGAGCTTTATTAAAGAAGTTAGTGTAAATATTATAAATATCTAAAACTCTCATTAAAAAAATCACAGATTCGGCACTTCGTGTACATTGTGTGTGTAACTTAATAATCAGATGTGCCGATTTTCGAGTTTTTTTAGCTGATTTAAGTCTAAAGCCAAAACCAATTTTGATACTAAAATGTTGTTTTTCTTTATGTTCTTTCTGTGGAAATATAGACAAATTAGTGAATGGCAACTCTGATTGCCTATCGTATCTAGAATACAAATAAAAGACACTAGGAGATTACTGCGACTTTACATGGTAATTATACGCAAAGAATGGATAAGAACTGTGATTTTTTATGGTAGTATACAGTTAGATGACTCTATGACAGTTATGATGTTGTATGGTAATTTGTACAAAAAATTCTACAAAGTCTCGTGAATTTCTGTGGTACAAACTACAAAAACTCTATTAAAAATTGTGACTTTTTATGAGGAAAGCAACAAAAGGCTTAACTAGAATGGTGACTTTCCTTGGCTGTATCTTAACAAATCTTTTGAAATAGCTTTGAGTTGCTATCATAATTGAAAATGTAAATCTTAAAAGAATCTTATGCGACATGGACTAAACGGCCAGGTTATAGACCCCTGGAGCGCAGGTATAACTGTCCCTAATTTTGAATTACTAACCATATGAAAGCCAGAGAGCAAGAAGAACCCGCCGTCACAAGAGTTTTGTCCGGTTCTTTGAACCAAATAGCGAGACTTAGTGCCACTTTTATAACGGGCCCACAGCTTAAAATGTGGAGTGTGTTCAAGGTACCACATCTCAAACTCTGAATCTTTCGATACGCAGCCCGATACGCTAACCACCGAGTGTTTACAATAAAATCTAGAAAAACTTTAGAAGATAACCGTGGCTATCCGATGTAACTTCAACACTCTATAAAAGACAACTGTGACTTTATATGATAAAATCTACAAACTCCCAGAAGATAAAGGTAATTTTTAACTACAATATTTACATGTCTTGGTATGTTACTGTAGCTGCTAAAAGTATTATCTACGGAAGCACTGCAACATTACGATGACAACCATGATAATATATGCAATTAAAAATATCTCAACTACTAGTTGTCATGACAGATGCAATGGCTTCATTAACCTGTACTTCCATAAGGATCGCAACATCACACGGCATTCTATGAAAAAAAATATTATATACTTAACCCAAGAATTAATCTGAACCCTCATAAAGATCACAACTATCACATGGCGTTCTGTTTTTTTTATAATTTATATCTGATGAAACGTATCGGTGTATTTCCTTTTGCGTCGCTTTGTTACATTGGACTCTCTCCAAAATATTTTTTCTCATTTTCTATATAAAAATCGATAAACGTTTACAACTTCTTTTAGCTGATTTCCATGGCAACCTTAAAGGGCAGTGCCGTACTTCTCAAACTTGAGTAGTAAATTGCAGAACACGTTGGAAGACGTTTATCTAAAGACAAAATTATAATTGTAACTTATGGTAATTAACGTGAAAGAACAATCATATTAAACACGTTTAAATTTACCACGACTTTTTAAACTGATAAAAAAAAAGTAAAATGTAATTATTCAATATCGTTGTCTTACATTCTTTGATCACGGATGATGAACGTAGGTCGTCGAATACATGACGGAATGAGGAGTAATTTTTTAAGGATGGTATTCTTATTGAAATTGTATAAAATAATATTATGCTTAATACACTTGTACTTCAGAGAATAATGATGACCATCCCGGTAAGTTCAACAGATACTTTAGAATGTAATGGTGATTTTCCTGGTTGGGTCAACAAATAGAAGGTTTGAGTTTGTTTTATTTTGAATTTTGCGCAAAGCTACTCGAGGGCTATCTGCGCTAGTCATCCCTAACTTATCAGTGATAGAATAAATGGAAAGCATCTAGTCAACATCACCCACCGCCAACTCTTGGGCTACTCTTTTACGAACGAATAATGGGATTGACAGCCACATTATAACGCCCCCAATGGCTGAAAAGGTGAACATGTTCAGTGACGGGGATTCGAACCCGCAGACTTAGAGTCGAGCGCCCTAATCACCGGGCCTACTTTAGAAGGTAATGATGACTTTTCTTATAGGGTTAACAAATACATTAGAAGAAAATCGGGATTTTTCTGGTAAGTTTAACAAAGACTTTAGAAGATAAAGGTTACTTTTCCAATAGTGTCTGCAGTAGCTGTTAAAGATAACTATGCCTTTCCTCGTAATCTCTCTAACATCTTTGGAAGCAACTGGTATTTAGTCTGGAAATATCTATAACAACTTTGAAAAATTATTATGATTTTTTTACCCACTAGTATCTATAATAGATTTAACAGATAATGGAGACTTTCCTACTATTGTATGCAATATTTTTGGGACACAATTGTGACTTTCCTGTTAGTATCTATCAATGAAAGCTAGTTTCTCCACACGATTTGGAAGACAATGACTGATAGTACCTAATGTAGATAATAACTCCACAGATAAATCACATAGCTCAGTAAATAACGTACCTAATTCGACATAGCAGTATAACAAAGCGTACGTAATATTACAATACAGATTACACACAATAAAAATTTATAAAGTCTTGATTCATTAGTTCGGTACCCTCGCTGTTATGGATATTTTTGGCTGTAATCTCAATAATATCTCAAGAGGTTCGGCTAACTAAGAAGATTTAGTTTAGTCTTAAAGTCACTTGCTAAGTTTACAATGAAAATAGTCTGCAGTAGTGTAAACAATAATATATTAAACATTATAGCAAATAGCATTAATAAAATTAATTATAAAAATATTTATAAAAAAAAAAGAAATAACTTTATTTAAGAACTTAAAATGTATATAAAACTAATTGTTTTATTAAACTACTTTCACCGATTTCTTGTCCCTAGAAAAGCGTGACGTCAGAAAATGTAAATATTTATACACTCTCCCTAACCACGACTAATGAAAAATGATAGCCCGTTAACCGGCTCCGACAGTTTGACTTTAGAGCAGATTAATACTGGAACGAATTACTACGTTATATTCATGATGTTAGAAAAACACGTAGGTTTAAGAAATAAATTTACACAAAGATACGATGGGATCTTGGCTGCTGATGGGTACCATCAGGACAAACTGGGAAAGAAACAAACCTTACTACGATACTTGTTAAACCGTAAAGCCGGATAGCAGGGGGTGAAGATAGTAAAGCAGAAAACTAGTGTTTATAAAGGTAAAAATAGCAAATTAAATTACTAACACAATTTTTTAAATAAATATATATATAAAAGCTGTATTTAAAATAATCAAAATAATATACGATAATCTACCTAGCTGTAAGTACAGTTGTGGATGTTACCCCAGAACAGTAAAACACACATTGGCATGAAGTGGCCTCAATGGCTGTATAAATGCTCAAAAATACAGCTTAAGAGAGATAACCAAACCAAAAGGCTGAAATAAGCAACAGGTTTAAAATAAAAAGATAAGCAAAGCAGGAAGAATGTGCTTTTAACAGGTGAATCCAAATTAAAATTGTTTGGCAACAATCAACAATAGTATCAGGATCAATGTACAACATCTAAAATGAATCATGCTGGGGAGAGGGAGGGCAATGAGAGTGTGGCCTGCAACTCGGCGAATAATGTTGAAAATATAAAAAATCTGATGGGTCCTTAGCTGCTGATAGGTACAATCAGATTATTATCCATTATATCATTATCCAGGAACAAAACCTGTTGGGATGGGATTCGTCTTCCAGCAAGACAATGATTTCAAGCATGCAGAAGATGTCGTACTAAAATACCTGGAAGCATATATACACCTGGAAAAAAGTTAAGCACCCCCGTGTTTTTTCAAGTGATTCAGATTCGACGTTCTTGTGACTGATTATAAATTACCATTCAATCTAAACGTGTTTATCAAATGAAATTATG
>NW_013667465.1:189776-199562 GCF_000517525.1 Limulus polyphemus
TTATGTTTGAAATTATGAACATTGCTCAACATCATGAAAATTAAACCTTATTTTCAATAAGCAATCCTGAAAAATATTTGGGGGTGCTTAACTTTTTTCCAGGTGTATATATATATGTATGTAAAAGACAAAAAAAGGAAACTGAAGGAACACTTACAACCATGGCACGAATATGAATATAATTACTGTTTTGTGGGTTTATATAAGAAATAAAAAAGTCAAGCGGCAACTACACAACTTAACTGAATTGTTAGTAGTTGCACGGGATATTTGGGACAATATTTCACAATCATATTTTGACACTTATGGTAGCAGAAAAACAACAACCAAGATGTGGCGTTCTGTTCAGATCCAATGCAAATTACTAGTGCATTGTCTAAATTATTCACTTTTTTTGTTTATAATAATGCATTGTACTCTATATCAAGCAACGGATATACAGAGTTGTAATATTAAAGATATTAATGTTCCACCATGATGTATCATTACCATGAAGACGATTCCTGAAGAGAGTCGAAAGTTAGCTTCTATTAAAATCTTTAATATCCCAACGTGGTGTATACCCGTTTTTTAATATTTTGTATCAACACCTACGTTAAATAGGATGACACTTCAAAATATATTGTTGTAATGATAGATTGACAACTTACTTGCAATTATTCCTTGTTTGCTACTCCAGTACATGTATCACCCGCGAGTTTCCATAATTACCTTTAGTACTGTATATATTACGTTCCTGACAAATTCAACACAATTAACCAGTGAAATGCTACCATAGATAGACTTGTGACTCGAATATTATGTCACAGCCCTTTCCAGGGAAGCATATTCGTATAGCAACACTGATAAACAATGTAGAGCTAAAATACGCCACACTTAAGAAAGAAAGGTCTTCAACGTTGTCCTTGGAAGTAGAAAAATCCCAAAGCAGAGGATTTAGTAGTCCAACGGCCTCCAGAACCACATGTCATATCAATATGGAGTAAATTAATAATACGTAAAGTGAAAGCTATGATTCCAAAAGAGAACCTTCTGACCCAGTAAACTACTATGTTGAAGCTAAATATATCTTTTGGTATGGTTAACAATATAAACAAGAATTTGAAGATGATGAAGGCTTACAACTTAAAATTAAACAAGCTTCCAGCCATATTTCCAAATCATCATTTTTTTTCCCCCGAAAAAAAGATGGCGAACGAAACTGGAATCAATGCAATACCATTAAACCACATATTTATCGATTCCTCACGTGCAGATCCAGTTGACTTCTGAACTTTTGCATCTATGGTCTAACTAAACGAAGTCTAGGCAGCCGACATATATATATATATATATCATTCGCGTAGAGCAGACGACCCGTGGATAGTTTGTTACAATGGATATTATAGTATCGAGCAATATTGCGTAATCATGGAAGTAGGAAGTGGTTCTAAGGGCAATGTTTTTCTTGTAAAATGCAACTAATCTCATTATGTACATTAGTACTGGAAGACAGTAATGACTTTCTTGCTATTATCTACAACAGCTTTGGGAAATAATCGATATTCTACTAGTACCTTAAATAGTTTTTTTATAATAATACTGTTATTACATTTCATATTGAATTATGTTTATATATATTTCTTTGTTATACAATTAGACGAAGTTGTAGTTTGTCTGACCTTAATACTAGTTAAATGCTCATGTATGTTGCAAAGGATGACTCTTGGGCATCGTTGTTTTGCTATAAACGAGTCTATAAACCTTGCAGAACTATTTCTTAGAGTTTAATGTTATTTAATATTAGTCGGTGAGTCTGTTGTTTCAGATATTGGTTTTGTTTGGAAGTTCGTGCAAAGCTACACTAGGACTCTCTGCGCTAGCCATCCCTAATTTAGCAGTGAAATACTAGAGGGAAGGCAGCTAGTCATCACCAGCACGAATAGTGGGATTGACTGTCACATGATAATGCCCCCATGGACGAGCATGTTTGGTGGGACGGGGATTAGAACCCACGACCCGCAGATTGCGGGTTGTAAATTCGTAGACTTACCGCTGTCCTACTAGGGGATTAACATTTTCAGATGATACTGGTATTTAGTTATCAGTTGTGGCTACAACATCTTCAGCTAAATGTGATGAATCTCTAGGTTATGTAGAACATATTCAGGTGACCTTAATGACTTTCTTTGGTAAAAATATACAACCATCTTACAAGATAATAGCGAATTTCTATCTACAATACTCTGGAAGATGATAACATTTTGTGATGTCATTTTTATTTTATCTACAGCTCATGTAGAATGTATCTGGATGATCTTTTACTCTACGTAATTGTAGAAGAGTCTAAAAATATAAAAAAGAAAAAACAAGTATTGCATGGGATAATTTCCACCAGGGGCGCCACTATGATATAATGTTTCATCAATCACAGCAACTGTTCTAAATGTGTTCCTCTAGCGTCAGAATGTATTGCATCTGATGTGACAACGGACATTACAGCAACAATGCGCATTTTATCTATTATGCTAGCTACTTTCTGGAGAATTACATCTTTCTGCATCCTTGAGGTCTGGAATTGTGCCAGGCTTTCCACGATACACACGTGACTTCAGGTACCACCACAACTAGAACAAGATGTTCATTCACAAGGAAAGTGACGTGAAATGATCTTCTGAAAATTTTGCTGTAAGACGTGTTTCACCTGGTTACCAATATGAGGAGGGGCATCATCCTGCATGAAAGCTCCAGTTTGCATCACATTTCATTGCTGCAACACTGGGACCACACTGGTTGATGGTACCGTGTAGCATTCGGTGTGTAAGTTTGCAGTCTGTGTGCTGATAGTTCTTCAAATAAGTAAGGTCCATTAACAAATTCAGCTGTAAAACCTCATCTCACTGTTACCTTAGCATCAAGGTGGTGTTTGTAGGAAATGTTACACGTGGGTTAGTTTCCGATCAGATAATTCAGTTGCGCGTGTTGATACTTCCAGAAAAGGTGAAGAGTGTTTCATTGGTCATTGACTTTCAGTCTTGCCAGGAACTGCAACGCAAAATCAACACATCGGGTTGAACCATTCTCCTTCAGTGATTGGACATGATGCGGTTTGTAAGGAAACATTGCTAAAGTTGACCGAAGAGCCATACGAGCAGTTGAAATCTACAAATCACGACACAGGGCGACATAATGTGTACTCGTACTGGCTTGTTATGTTAAGGCATGGCTTAACTCAGCGATAGTTTCAGTAGGTAACAGTGAGAAATTGACCACGAATACTATGCTGAAAGGCACATCTATCAATCACTACATCAACCTAGATAACAGTTGTTGTTACCAGTGGGAATTATGGAAAATGTGATTAAGGCTTAGGGGGAATCTGACAAAATTAGTGGCTGATAAATTACGGCTGTCGGCTCTTGTGATCATTTAAAAAATAGAGCATTGATTTATGTCCCTGTCTACCACTAGTATCGACAACTATAAATTGGAAACGACTGCACTTAACCAGCGAATAAGGTAACTTCCAAAACTAGAAAAATATAGTCAGTATTGGCTTACATTGTCCAGAATTAATAACAAATGGTCATTGGTATCAAGTTCTTTAAAAGAAAGATTATAAAAGTAATAACAAGGGTTATGCAAAAATTAATAACGATTTTTATTATGGTTGAAAACTCTTTTTTCTCTCAAAAACAAACAAAATAAACGTATAGCAACTGAATTAGTTAAATGTAAGATAAAAGAAATAAGGCATGTTTTTCAACACAATTTGAAAAAAGCAAGCACTTTTTGAAAAAATATTCCTATGTGAAAGTATAACAAGACAATCTAATTTTAAAAACAGGGGCAGAACTTAATTTATTAAAATAACAAGTCCGGTATTTTAAAAACAAACTAGTTTTAAGAACACAGCAGAATTTGATTTATTGAAATACAGATCCGGCTATTTTAACAAGGTAAAATAAATAAATACACAAACTTGTGAATAAAAATGTCTAGTTACTTTATTAAATGCTATAAGATTAAAATACACATAATCAGGATAGAAAGGGTTTTTGTAGTTTTTTTTTTTTAAGAGATATCTGTGCTTTATAAGATGCATTTCTACAAAAGAAATCAGGTTGTAAGAAAAATGAACATGTGGATTCGTTCTACAGTATACACTTAAGACATAGAACAAAATAGTATTCATATTCAGTAACTCGTAATTTTCATGTGAAATAAAACATTGCGAATATTTCCGGAACACGAAATGATCGCGAGGTCGCCGAGTCGTAATTTAGCTGCTGTGCAGTTGTAGTTCTCAAACTATTGATCGTTGTATGTTACAAACTAATTACTAGGCCTTGCATGAGGAATCTGTCTTCAGCAGTGGCACTCAAACTATAACGTGGTACTCACGCTCGTCACAGATTCTACCCCCGCCCCGATCCTTAAGAATGTTTGGTAGAAAAATTATTTTTCTGAAATGTCATGGATTTTTCTTCACTAAAAACTTATCCTTTTTTAAATTTAAATAATTTCTTCTCTACAACAGAACAATGATGGCAGCTGCATATATTTTATTCCATTTAATTATGTATATGTACAATAAGTTAAGGAAAATTAGAGAGAGAGAAAAAAAAAAGACACACCCAAAGACCTCTGTTTACCTGTCCCTCACATACTGCCATATACAACGACATTATTGTAATATTGAGTGAGCTTGATTCGGTTCATTTGTCCTTTTTTTACTCGCGAAGTTTAATCGAAACAATAACCATCTTTTCAAATTCACGACTATGCCCCCCCCCCCCGAGTTTCAGTGCCGGTATTGACCAGTTCCATTTCTATGTATTAGAAGTTGTTAATCTAACTGATTTTTACCAATAATTATTTTATGAATACGCCACGAATTCATTTCATGAATAATTTTAATTTTGATTGGCTCACAAAGGAATTTAACGACGTTTGACTGTCTCAACTGCACTTTTCTGCCTCTTTGTTGGTCAAGCTAGATTTCGCAAAATATATTTATTTCAGTTAGCTCTGAAATGTGAGGTCAGAGTTTACTGTGGGGTGGGGGTTGTAGTACTTGTCCCATCGTTTTTGATGGGCTATACGCTAGTATTTAATAACACAGGCCTGCGATGGTTTTATTGTCTTGAAATTTTTACATGTTCTATAGTAATTTCTGTACGCTGAATCCGAAAATGATATCCATTTTTCTTCATTACGTATAGATTTTTCGCAAAACGTTATAATGCAATACATAAAAGAAAGACCACAACACCTAGTTTTGAAACTAAAAGACGTAGATTTCACACACACAAACAAAATCAGGATGCATATCCGTTTGACATCAATGTTCTTCCTTTTTCTTCAGTTTGTTTGTATTTTTGTAAACAAACACAATATTAAAAAAAATGTTCATTGTAGTAAACGAAATTATAATTTTTATCCAAGTAAAAGCTTTTTTCTTCCCGATTTGTAAAAAAAAAATCCTTACGTGATTGAAAAAAAAATATTTTCGAAATCTGCGTAGCTGAATTATAGTAAATCCGTTATTAAAACCAAAACAAATTTTATAAAGTTTCGAATTCGCAGGGTTGTGTAATTACTCTGAAATATAAATGGTTTAAAGTTCAATTTTCAAAGAAAAATATAACAGGCTTAATGATGTTATGAGCTGATGTATAAATTGCTACGAGTTCTGCTAATATGTCAGCATAAACTAAAGCGTCAAGACCTTTAAAAATCATTTTATAGAGGGCATCACTATATTACTTATATAGAGAGTTCTATGTTTAAACAAGAACGCGCACTCCTGTCTCAGTCAATGAGAAACGCTGTGCAGACATGGGAAACAAAGATGACGCCCAAAACAAGCAACGAAGCTAGAAATGTAAACAAACACTCACGCGCAACAACTCCGTGAAATTGCCGTAAATCTCTTATTGAATTTCATTGTCTAACATTCACTCATAAAATAAATACAAGTAATCTTTAACTCAAAGTCATAAACGTCTATAGATAAATTAATAGGATAGCTTTGGTGAGTTGGTGGCGTTTTCATGAGGATAATTTAATTAACCTTAGCTGCACGAGAAAAAAAGTGGTCATGGTAGGAGAGTGTGGAAAGAAAGTGACTGCTGTGGCTTTTTGTTTTAATAGAAGGCCTACTCAGCTATGGTATAGCCTAGTTAGGAGACTTTGTCTCGGACCACAGATAGGCCATATGGCTTTCACATGTTTAACAATTTCTTTCTCACAAGCAGCATGTTATAATTACAATCATGATATTGTAAACGGAGGCCAGGTGAAGGGAATAACCCTTACTAGCCAATTTATAAAGGGCCCACTCAATTTTGTAGTAACTTTGTAACCATGAAATAAAACCTTCAAAAACAGTATTTACCATGTACACTACAGTCACTGAACATAGGGCTGAGAAATGACAATTAACATCTTAACACAATGACAGTTTAGGCCTTTAAGGAGGCCGTTATTTCTACTTCTGAGCACAGATTAGCCTACCAATGCAGGTCCCCCACTAGCCTATACAATGAGCAAATACACACTGTCAGTGACAGTAAATTTTTCAAAACGTTTATAATTTTTGTTTTAATGACATCTTATTGTCCGTGAGTAGAAGAAAAAATATCCCCTTGAGAAAAGAAATAGCCTTCCCCTTCTCCTGTCAATTTGAACAGCTATAATAGACGCAACTTTCTGGAATTTCATTTCTTTCTTTTTATTTTTTTACGGGTAGCTAATTGTAGGGAGTGTAGCAGATGTCTCTTAACACTTACCCGTTTTGATAATGACAACGGATTCTCCTTGTCGTCACAGGGTCATGTGTCAATTGCGCACTCTAGTGTGAAAGTTACAACTCTATGTATGTATAATGTATACCAAAACACCACGGCTATTGCAACAAAAGTTTCTTCACTCGAATAGTTCGGAATTTACAAATTCTAGTATCAGCGAGCTATAATGGAAACAAGTTAAATACAAAAATAGCAGTTTTACGTAAAATATTTGGTTTTATCTGTAATTCAGGTCAAACAGATGTGCAACTACTTGCAGTTATAATTCGATGACAGATATTTTGTTGTGGAATTTCGCGCAAAGCTACTCGAGGGTTATCTGTACTAGCCGTCCCTTATTTCTAAATGACTGACTAAGAGTGAAGGCAGCGACTAAACACCACAAACTGACAACTCTTGGACTACTCTAATAGAATAGTGGGAGTGATTGTAATATTATAACGTCCCCACGGCTTACAGGGTGAGCATGTTCAGTGTTAGAGTTCGAACACACGATCAACAGATTATAAGTCGAGCGCCCTAACCACTAGGCTATACCAGAACCAGTGGAACAGAAAATTCTAAATTAAAACAAAGATGATGAAAAGATATTTGGTTATTATTTAGTACTAGCAGAGACCCGCAAAACATTTGTGGCTAAATTAGTATCTATATTGCAGTAGTACTTCTTTAAATACAGGATTTCTAAAATAATACAAAAAATTATAATCGCAGGTACCGAAATCTATAAGTACACTTATCTTAGGCCTAACATTAGTTAAGCCTTTATTAAGTAAGGCCTATATTCGATAAAGATAATTTAATACTGTAACTACTGTACGTTTTTTGCTTTAGTTTAGTTAGGGCTAAACTTTACCGTGCTTAATACTTTCAATAACTAAACTTATAATGTTACTCTACAACCTAACGTTAGACCATTCTAAAAGTTATAATAAGCTATTGTACAAAATGTCTACTAAAGTATATTTACTTCCGCCTTTTGCTTACACCCGTTGAAATAAAGGGCGCGCACACGTGCAATAATATAACAAGGTGTGCACGCATTTTCAAGACAAACAAAAACTTATTATTATTATTATAGATTGGGAGTTCAATTATTATTAATAAGTAGTAATTGATAAGAAATTCTTATTTGTAGAACCCAGAGGAACGGATTTTAAAACTTTATTTTGGTTATTGTTGTGGCTGTGTATACATATTAGTGTCTGGGGAATAAAAGGGTTCAAGAAAAAACATAAATTAAAAATGAACGTTAAAGTTTGGAGATTGCTTGAATGAGTAGTGAAAGAAACTTAATTACAAATGTACAACGTTTCCACAAGCTTACGTTATCATCAAGTACAAGTAGTTTACAGAGACACGAGAATACACACACACACACATATATATATTGTTACGTCTCCGTGTGTTAATTGATTTTTCCGTAACTTCGTTCCAACGAAACTTTAACGACACAAGTTCTTTACTTAATAAAACTGGTTTATTCTTTCCGAATATAACTCTGCGATACACTTAATCTCAATACTCGCGCTAAAACTGTAACGAACGAACGTTAACTTCAACAACGGCTAGGACACTCTTTTTGCGTCAAAACGCAAACAAACTATCCGCAAATTAAAACTACAAATCCTCCTTCGCAATTCTGAAACTACTTAAAACTTTTCCCTATAGCTTATGGATTGTTTATGAACAGGGTATGCCAATCAGGTATACGAGCCTAAGAACACATGGAATTATCTAGCAGAATTGGTAAACAATCCATCAAATTCTTCAATGCGCATACACAGTGAAAAACAATAACCACCCCACCTCTATAAAAAAAATTAAAATCCTTACACCAGGATTGTCCAAAAGAATTAATTTAATTTAATTAGACAAAGTTTGTCAATAATAAATGCACACTACCTTCTGATAAAAAATGTCATGATTCAAGCGCTACTTTGCATCAGGTCATAACATAGCTGTCAACCTCTAATACCCATGAATGAGTGAAAAAATTAAAAAGCCAAGGTCTAGGGCGAAGCCCTGGTGGGGGGGCCCAGGGGTGGGAAGCCCCTTGGCCAAAAATGAATTTCGCATTTTTAGACTTTTAGTTAAATGCGTCTTTCAACACCAAGCAGTCCTTTGTGCTTGCAGCTGGCTGGATGGTTGTACACTGTTAATCGAAAATAGTTATATCTGGACGATTCAGGCACGATGCACAGTTAATTATTTTGTTCATTCTGGATTGAACTTAATATTATACTTTGCAGCACACCTTGATATTTTGTCAGTTTCGGTTGTTTTGATGTTGATGAACCGTCAGATACCGAACCGCTTTCACTCATCTTGTTTACTACATTTATAACAAATTGCACGTGTTTGATTGTATGTAATAGCTCATTTCAATGGTTATTCGATATAAAAAAATCAAAGTTTGGCAACGCACGCGGGATAACATAATCAACATTTACAAAACATTTGTACGTTCAGTGATTGAATATGCATCATCTGCATGAATAAACGTCGCACCTAAACAAATTAAAACTAAATTACAAACAGTACAGAACTCGCTACTTACAACAGCATACAAAGTACCAGGATTAACATCCTTAAAATTCACACACAATTATTCAAACATAGAAACGTTAACCGATAGACTCCTACATAGTTCGCTAAATTAATTCGCAAAAAACTGGCACAAAAATGACTTATTATGCGAACTTGATCGTTAATGCATACATGATGAAGATAACCCTAAGTACCTCTTCTCAATATATATATATATAAAGAATAAAATAATTAAGGCTACCTAATGCTAGACTACTTAATTATCATTAGTTTTAATTTACTGTGACAGCATTAAAAAGATATATACACCTAGGAAAAAAGTTAAGCACCCCCAAATATTTTTCAGGATTGCTTATTGAAAATAAGGTTTAATTTTCATGATGTTGAGCAATGTGCATAATTTCAAACATAATTAAAAGGATGTGAGCGTTCAGGTGTGACATTT